>NC_084998.1:478352-485852 GCF_963854185.1 Sardina pilchardus | reverse complement strand
ATCCTTCGCTTTTCAGTAATGGCTTGAAATTCACAGGCCCACTAATTGCCTTTCAGCCAAAGTGCTGTCGCTGAGTTGGACGGTGAAAAGAGTTGAGCGGTGATTTCTATGACCCCGACGTGATTTGAACACGCAACCTTCTGATCTGGAGTCAGACGCGCTACCGTTGCGCCACGAGGTCCCACAGGTGCTGCACAGATAAACTTTCCCACTTCTCCCTGTATCTGCTATTGAAACCTCGAGCAATGCAGGCTTTCAGTGCAGGGGGAGCCATTCTCTGTTGCACCTGCAGACGTTTCGCTTGCTGTAACTTTGCCACGCCGTGCATGACTTACCAACGTACGTTAGGAAGAGCCAAGTTACAGCCACGTTCGTGCAGAGCTGGGTGCTCTCTCGAAGCCTGGATAGCTCAGTCGGTAGAGCATCAGACTTTTAATCTGAGGGTCCAGGGTTCAAGTCCCTGTTCAGGTGATTTCTTTACAGCAAAAGTCACCGTGGCGGACACTGGTGTTTTTCACCGAAATCCTTCGCTTTTCAGTAATGGCTTGAAATTCACAGGCCCACTAATTGCCTTTCAGCCAAAGTGCTGTCGCTGAGTTGGACGGTGAAAAGAGTTGAGCGGTGATTTCTATGACCCCGACGTGATTTGAACACGCAACCTTCTGATCTGGAGTCAGACGCGCTACCGTTGCGCCACGAGGTCCCACAGGTGCTGCACAGATAAACTTCCCCACTTCTCCCTGTATCTGCTATTGAAACCTCGAGCAATGCAGGCTTTCAGTGCAGGGGGAGCCATTCTCTGTTGCACCTGCAGACGTTTCGCTTGCTGTAACTTTGCCACGCCGTGCATGACTTACCAACGTACGTTAGGAAGAGCCAAGTTACAGCCACGTTCGTGCAGAGCTGGGTGCTCTCTCGAAGCCTGGATAGCTCAGTCGGTAGAGCATCAGACTTTTAATCTGAGGGTCCAGGCTTCAAGTCCCTATTCAGGCGATTTCTTTACAGCCGGGCGACGCCATCTTTCGCCCTGGTGCGGAGGAAATGCCCGACTGCTGAACGATTTACTCTGGCCGTCAGCGCTTGCTTAGCGCACTCTTTGCTACTCTCCGCGTCAAAGCCTGTAAAAGTCACCGTGGCGGACACTGGTGTTTTTCACCGAAATCCTTCGCTTTTCAGTAATGGCTTGAAATTCACAGGCCCACTAATTGCCTTTCAGCCAAAGTGCTGTCGCTGAGTTGGACGGTGAAAAGAGTTGAGCGGTGATTTCTATGACCCCGACGTGATTTGAACACGCAACCTTCTGATCTGGAGTCAGACGCGCTACCGTTGCGCCACGAGGTCCCACAGGTGCTGCACAGATAAACTTTCCCACTTCTCCCTGTATCTGCTATTGAAACCTCGAGCAATGCAGGCTTTCAGTGCAGGGGGAGCCATTCTCTGTTGCACCTGCAGACGTTTCGCTTGCTGTAACTTTGCCACGCCGTGCATGACTTACCAACGTACGTTAGGAAGAGCCAAGTTACAGCCACGTTCGTGCAGAGCTGGGTGCTCTCTCGAAGCCTGGATAGCTCAGTCGGTAGAGCATCAGACTTTTAATCTGAGGGTCCAGGGTTCAAGTCCCTGTTCAGGCGATTTCTTTACAGCCGGGCGACGCCATCTTTCGCCCTGGTGCGGAGGAAATGCCCGACTGCTGAACGATTTACTCTGGCCGTCAGCGCTTGCTTAGCGCACTCTTTGCTACTCTCCGCGTCAAAGCCTGTAAAAGTCACCGTGGCGGACACTGGTGTTTTTCACCGAAATCCTTCGCTTTTCAGTAATGGCTTGAAATTCACAGGCCCACTAATTGCCTTTCAGCCAAAGTGCTGTCGCTGAGTTGGACGGTGAAAAGAGTTGAGCGGTGATTTCTATGACCCCGACGTGATTTGAACACGCAACCTTCTGATCTGGAGTCAGACGCGCTACCGTTGCGCCACGAGGTCCCACAGGTGCTGCACAGATAAACTTTCCCACTTCTCCCTGTATCTGCTATTGAAACCTCGAGCAATGCAGGCTTTCAGTGCAGGGGGAGCCATTCTCTGTTGCACCTGCAGACGTTTCGCTTGCTGTAACTTTGCCACGCCGTGCATGACTTACCAACGTACGTTAGGAAGAGCCAAGTTACAGCCACGTTCGTGCAGAGCTGGGTGCTCTCTCGAAGCCTGGATAGCTCAGTCGGTAGAGCATCAGACTTTTAATCTGAGGGTCCAGGGTTCAAGTCCCTGTTCAGGCGATTTCTTTACAGCCGGGCGACGCCATCTTTCGCCCTGGTGCGGAGGAAATGCCCGACTGCTGAACGATTTACTCTGGCCGTCAGCGCTTGCTTAGCGCACTCTTTGCTACTCTCCGCGTCAAAGCCTGTAAAAGTCACCGTGGCGGACACTGGTGTTTTTCACCGAAATCCTTCGCTTTTCAGTAATGGCTTGAAATTCACAGGCCCACTAATTGCCTTTCAGCCAAAGTGCTGTCGCTGAGTTGGACGGTGAAAAGAGTTGAGCGGTGATTTCTATGACCCCGACGTGATTTGAACACGCAACCTTCTGATCTGGAGTCAGACGCGCTACCGTTGCGCCACGAGGTCCCACAGGTGCTGCACAGATAAACTTTCCCACTTCTCCCTGTATCTGCTATTGAAACCTCGAGCAATGCAGGCTTTCAGTGCAGGGGGAGCCATTCTCTGTTGCACCTGCAGACGTTTCGCTTGCTGTAACTTTGCCACGCCGTGCATGACTTACCAACGTACGTTAGGAAGAGCCAAGTTACAGCCACGTTCGTGCAGAGCTGGGTGCTCTCTCGAAGCCTGGATAGCTCAGTCGGTAGAGCATCAGACTTTTAATCTGAGGGTCCAGGGTTCAAGTCCCTGTTCAGGCGATTTCTTTACAGCCGGGCGACGCCATCTTTCGCCCTGGTGCGGAGGAAATGCCCGACTGCTGAACGATTTACTCTGGCCGTCAGCGCTTGCTTAGCGCACTCTTTGCTACTCTCCGCGTCAAAGCCTGTAAAAGTCACCGTGGCGGACACTGGTGTTTTTCACCGAAATCCTTCGCTTTTCAGTAATGGCTTGAAATTCACAGGCCCACTAATTGCCTTTCAGCCAAAGTGCTGTCGCTGAGTTGGACGGTGAAAAGAGTTGAGCGGTGATTTCTATGACCCCGACGTGATTTGAACACGCAACCTTCTGATCTGGAGTCAGACGCGCTACCGTTGCGCCACGAGGTCCCACAGGTGCTGCACAGATAAACTTTCCCACTTCTCCCTGTATCTGCTATTGAAACCTCGAGCAATGCAGGCTTTCAGTGCAGGGGGAGCCATTCTCTGTTGCACCTGCAGACGTTTCGCTTGCTGTAACTTTGCCACGCCGTGCATGACTTACCAACGTACGTTAGGAAGAGCCAAGTTACAGCCACGTTCGTGCAGAGCTGGGTGCTCTCTCGAAGCCTGGATAGCTCAGTCGGTAGAGCATCAGACTTTTAATCTGAGGGTCCAGGGTTCAAGTCCCTGTTCAGGCGATTTCTTTACAGCCGGGCGACGCCATCTTTCGCCCTGGTGCGGAGGAAATGCCCGACTGCTGAACGATTTACTCTGGCCGTCAGCGCTTGCTTAGCGCACTCTTTGCTACTCTCCGCGTCAAAGCCTGTAAAAGTCACCGTGGCGGACACTGGTGTTTTTCACCGAAATCCTTCGCTTTTCAGTAATGGCTTGAAATTCACAGGCCCACTAATTGCCTTTCAGCCAAAGTGCTGTCGCTGAGTTGGACGGTGAAAAGAGTTGAGCGGTGATTTCTATGACCCCGACGTGATTTGAACACGCAACCTTCTGATCTGGAGTCAGACGCGCTACCGTTGCGCCACGAGGTCCCACAGGTGCTGCACAGATAAACTTTCCCACTTCTCCCTGTATCTGCTATTGAAACCTCGAGCAATGCAGGCTTTCAGTGCAGGGGGAGCCATTCTCTGTTGCACCTGCAGACGTTTCGCTTGCTGTAACTTTGCCACGCCGTGCATGACTTACCAACGTACGTTAGGAAGAGCCAAGTTACAGCCACGTTCGTGCAGAGCTGGGTGCTCTCTCGAAGCCTGGATAGCTCAGTCGGTAGAGCATCAGACTTTTAATCTGAGGGTCCAGGGTTCAAGTCCCTGTTCAGGCGATTTCTTTACAGCCGGGCGACGCCATCTTTCGCCCTGGTGCGGAGGAAATGCCCGACTGCTGAACGATTTACTCTCGCCGTCAGCGCTTGCTTAGCGCACTCTTTGCTACTCTCCGCGTCAAAGCCTGTAAAAGTCACCGTGGCGGACACTGGTGTTTTTCACCGAAATCCTTCGCTTTTCAGTAATGGCTTGAAATTCACAGGCCCACTAATTGCCTTTCAGCCAAAGTGCTGTCGCTGAGTTGGACGGTGAAAAGAGTTGAGCGGTGATTTCTATGACCCCGACGTGATTTGAACACGCAACCTTCTGATCTGGAGTCAGACGCGCTACCGTTGCGCCACGAGGTCCCACAGGTGCTGCACAGATAAACTTTCCCACTTCTCCCTGTATCTGCTATTGAAACCTCGAGCAATGCAGGCTTTCAGTGCAGGGGGAGCCATTCTCTGTTGCACCTGCAGACGTTTCGCTTGCTGTAACTTTGCCACGCCGTGCATGACTTACCAACGTACGTTAGGAAGAGCCAAGTTACAGCCACGTTCGTGCAGAGCTGGGTGCTCTCTCGAAGCCTGGATAGCTCAGTCGGTAGAGCATCAGACTTTTAATCTGAGGGTCCAGGGTTCAAGTCCCTGTTCAGGCGATTTCTTTACAGCCGGGCGACGCCATCTTTCGCCCTGGTGCGAAGGAAATGCCCGACTGCTGAACGATTTACTCTGGCCGTCAGCGCTTGCTTAGCGCACTCTTTGCTACTCTCCGCGTCAAAGCCTGTAAAAGTCACCGTGGCGGACACTGGTGTTTTTCACCGAAATCCTTCGCTTTTCAGTAATGGCTTGAAATTCACAGGCCCACTAATTGCCTTTCAGCCAAAGTGCTGTCGCTGAGTTGGACGGTGAAAAGAGTTGAGCGGTGATTTCTATGACCCCGACGTGATTTGAACACGCAACCTTCTGATCTGGAGTCAGACGCGCTACCGTTGCGCCACGAGGTCCCACAGGTGCTGCACAGATAAACTTTCCCACTTCTCCCTGTATCTGCTATTGAAACCTCGAGCAATGCAGGCTTTCAGTGCAGGGGGAGCCATTCTCTGTTGCACCTGCAGACGTTTCGCTTGCTGTAACTTTGCCACGCCGTGCATGACTTACCAACGTACGTTAGGAAGAGCCAAGTTACAGCCACGTTCGTGCAGAGCTGGGTGCTCACTCGAAGCCTGGATAGCTCAGTCGGTAGAGCATCAGACTTTTAATCTGAGGGTCCAGGGTTCAAGTCCCTGTTCAGGCGATTTCTTTACAGCAAAAGTCACCGTGGCGGACACTGGTGTTTTTCACCGAAATCCTTCGCTTTTCAGTAATGGCTTGAAATTCACAGGCCCACTAATTGCCTTTCAGCCAAAGTGCTGTCGCTGAGTTGGACGGTGAAAAGAGTTGAGCGGTGATTTCTATGACCCCGACGTGATTTGAACACGCAACCTTCTGATCTGGAGTCAGACGCGCTACCGTTGCGCCACGAGGTCCCAGAGGTGCTGCACAGATAAACTTTCCCACTTCTCCCTGTATCTGCTATTGAAACCTCGAGCAATGCAGGCTTTCAGTGCAGGGGGAGCCATTCTCTGTTGCACCTGCAGACGTTTCGCTTGCTGTAACTTTGCCACGCCGTGCATGACTTACCAACGTACGTTAGGAAGAGCCAAGTTACAGCCACGTTCGTGCAGAGCTGGGTGCTCTCTCGAAGCCTGGATAGCTCAGTCGGTAGAGCATCAGACTTTTAATCTGAGGGTCCAGGGTTCAAGTCCCTGTTCAGGCGATTTCTTTACAGCCGGGCGACGCCATCTTTCGCCCTGGTGCGGAGGAAATGCCCGACTGCTGAACGATTTACTCTGGCCGTCAGCGCTTGCTTAGCGCACTCTTTGCTACTCTCCGCGTCAAAGCCTGTAAAAGTCACCGTGGCGGACACTGGTGTTTTTCACCGAAATCCTTCGCTTTTCAGTAATGGCTTGAAATTCACAGGCCCACTAATTGCCTTTCAGCCAAAGTGCTGTCGCTGAGTTGGACGGTGAAAAGAGTTGAGCGGTGATTTCTATGACCCCGACGTGATTTGAACACGCAACCTTCTGATCTGGAGTCAGACGCGCTACCGTTGCGCCACGAGGTCCCACAGGTGCTGCACAGATAAACTTTCCCACTTCTCCCTGTATCTGCTATTGAAACCTCGAGCAATGCAGGCTTTCAGTGCAGGGGGAGCCATTCTCTGTTGCACCTGCAGACGTTTCGCTTGCTGTAACTTTGCCACGCCGTGCATGACTTACCAACGTACGTTAGGAAGAGCCAAGTTACAGCCACGTTCGTGCAGAGCTGGGTGCTCTCTCGAAGCCTGGATAGCTCAGTCGGTAGAGCATCAGACTTTTAATCTGAGGGTCCAGGGTTCAAGTCCCTGTTCAGGCGATTTCTTTACAGCCGGGCGACGCCATCTTTCGCCCTGGTGCGGAGGAAATGCCCGACTGCTGAACGATTTACTCTGGCCGTCAGCGCTTGCTTAGCGCACTCTTTGCTACTCTCCGCGTCAAAGCCTGTAAAAGTCACCGTGGCGGACACTGGTGTTTTTCACCGAAATCCTTCGCTTTTCAGTAATGGCTTGAAATTCACAGGCCCACTAATTGCCTTTCAGCCAAAGTGCTGTCGCTGAGTTGGACGGTGAAAAGAGTTGAGCGGTGATTTCTATGACCCCGACGTGATTTGAACACGCAACCTTCTGATCTGGAGTCAGACGCGCTACCGTTGCGCCACGAGGTCCCACAGGTGCTGCACAGATAAACTTTCCCACTTCTCCCTGTATCTGCTATTGAAACCTCGAGCAATGCAGGCTTTCAGTGCAGGGGGAGCCATTCTCTGTTGCACCTGCAGACGTTTCGCTTGCTGTAACTTTGCCACGCCGTGCATGACTTACCAACGTACGTTAGGAAGAGCCAAGTTACAGCCACGTTCGTGCAGAGCTGGGTGCTCTCTCGAAGCCTGGATAGCTCAGTCGGTAGAGCATCAGACTTTTAATCTGAGGGTCCAGGGTTCAAGTCCCTGTTCAGGCGATTTCTTTACAGCCGGGCGACGCCATCTTTCGCCCTGGTGCGGAGGAAATGCCCGACTGCTGAACGATTTACTCTCGCCGTCAGCGCTTGCTTAGCGCACTCTTTGCTACTCTCCGCGTCAAAGCCTGTAAAAGTCACCGTGGCGGACACTGGTGTTTTTCACCGAAATCCTTCGCTTTTCAGTAATGGCTTGAAATTCACAGGCCCACTAATTGCCTTTCAGCCAAAGTGCTGTCGCTGAGT
>NC_084998.1:470852-473352 GCF_963854185.1 Sardina pilchardus | reverse complement strand
CCGTGCATGACTTACCAACGTACGTTAGGAAGAGCCAAGTTACAGCCACGTTCGTGCAGAGCTGGGTGCTCTCTCGAAGCCTGGATAGCTCAGTCGGTAGAGCATCAGACTTTTAATCTGAGGGTCCAGGGTTCAAGTCCCTATTCAGGCGATTTCTTTACAGCCGGGCGACGCCATCTTTCGCCCTGGTGCGGAGGAAATGCCCGACTGCTGAACGATTTACTCTGGCCGTCAGCGCTTGCTTAGCGCACTCTTTGCTACTCTCCGCGTCAAAGCCTGTAAAAGTCACCGTGGCGGACACTGGTGTTTTTCACCGAAATCCTTCGCTTTTCAGTAATGGCTTGAAATTCACAGGCCCACTAATTGCCTTTCAGCCAAAGTGCTGTCGCTGAGTTGGACGGTGAAAAGAGTTGAGCGGTGATTTCTATGACCCCGACGTGATTTGAACACGCAACCTTCTGATCTGGAGTCAGACGCGCTACCGTTGCGCCACGAGGTCCCACAGGTGCTGCACAGATAAACTTTCCCACTTCTCCCTGTATCTGCTATTGAAACCTCGAGCAATGCAGGCTTTCAGTGCAGGGGGAGCCATTCTCTGTTGCACCTGCAGACGTTTCGCTTGCTGTAACTTTGCCACGCCGTGCATGACTTACCAACGTACGTTAGGAAGAGCCAAGTTACAGCCACGTTCGTGCAGAGCTGGGTGCTCTCTCGAAGCCTGGATAGCTCAGTCGGTAGAGCATCAGACTTTTAATCTGAGGGTCCAGGGTTCAAGTCCCTGTTCAGGCGATTTCTTTACAGCCGGGCGACGCCATCTTTCGCCCTGGTGCGGAGGAAATGCCCGACTGCTGAACGATTTACTCTGGCCGTCAGCGCTTGCTTAGCGCACTCTTTGCTACTCTCCGCGTCAAAGCCTGTAAAAGTCACCGTGGCGGACACTGGTGTTTTTCACCGAAATCCTTCGCTTTTCAGTAATGGCTTGAAATTCACAGGCCCACTAATTGCCTTTCAGCCAAAGTGCTGTCGCTGAGTTGGACGGTGAAAAGAGTTGAGCGGTGATTTCTATGACCCCGACGTGATTTGAACACGCAACCTTCTGATCTGGAGTCAGACGCGCTACCGTTGCGCCACGAGGTCCCACAGGTGCTGCACAGATAAACTTTCCCACTTCTCCCTGTATCTGCTATTGAAACCTCGAGCAATGCAGGCTTTCAGTGCAGGGGGAGCCATTCTCTGTTGCACCTGCAGACGTTTCGCTTGCTGTAACTTTGCCACGCCGTGCATGACTTACCAACGTACGTTAGGAAGAGCCAAGTTACAGCCACGTTCGTGCAGAGCTGGGTGCTCTCTCGAAGCCTGGATAGCTCAGTCGGTAGAGCATCAGACTTTTAATCTGAGGGTCCAGGGTTCAAGTCCCTGTTCAGGCGATTTCTTTACAGCCGGGCGACGCCATCTTTCGCCCTGGTGCGGAGGAAATGCCCGACTGCTGAACGATTTACTCTGGCCGTCAGCGCTTGCTTAGCGCACTCTTTGCTACTCTCCGCGTCAAAGCCTGTAAAAGTCACCGTGGCGGACACTGGTGTTTTTCACCGAAATCCTTCGCTTTTCAGTAATGGCTTGAAATTCACAGGCCCACTAATTGCCTTTCAGCCAAAGTGCTGTCGCTGAGTTGGACGGTGAAAAGAGTTGAGCGGTGATTTCTATGACCCCGACGTGATTTGAACACGCAACCTTCTGATCTGGAGTCAGACGCGCTACCGTTGCGCCACGAGGTCCCACAGGTGCTGCACAGATAAACTTTCCCACTTCTCCCTGTATCTGCTATTGAAACCTCGAGCAATGCAGGCTTTCAGTGCAGGGGGAGCCATTCTCTGTTGCACCTGCAGACGTTTCGCTTGCTGTAACTTTGCCACGCCGTGCATGACTTACCAACGTACGTTAGGAAGAGCCAAGTTACAGCCACGTTCGTGCAGAGCTGGGTGCTCTCTCGAAGCCTGGATAGCTCAGTCGGTAGAGCATCAGACTTTTAATCTGAGGGTCCAGGGTTCAAGTCCCTGTTCAGGCGATTTCTTTACAGCCGGGCGACGCCATCTTTCGCCCTGGTGCGAAGGAAATGCCCGACTGCTGAACGATTTACTCTGGCCGTCAGCGCTTGCTTAGCGCACTCTTTGCTACTCTCCGCGTCAAAGCCTGTAAAAGTCACCGTGGCGGACACTGGTGTTTTTCACCGAAATCCTTCGCTTTTCAGTAATGGCTTGAAATTCACAGGCCCACTAATTGCCTTTCAGCCAAAGTGCTGTCGCTGAGTTGGACGGTGAAAAGAGTTGAGCGGTGATTTCTATGACCCCGACGTGATTTGAACACGCAACCTTCTGATCTGGAGTCAGACGCGCTACCGTTGCGCCACGAGGTCCCACAGGTGCTGCACAGATAAACTTTCCCACTTCTCCCTGTATCTGCTATTGAAACCTCGAGCAATGCAGGCTTTCAGTGCAGGGGG
>NC_084998.1:460852-465852 GCF_963854185.1 Sardina pilchardus | reverse complement strand
GGAGGAAATGCCCGACTGCTGAACGATTTACTCTGGCCGTCAGCGCTTGCTTAGCGCACTCTTTGCTACTCTCCGCGTCAAAGCCTGTAAAAGTCACCGTGGCGGACACTGGTGTTTTTCACCGAAATCCTTCGCTTTTCAGTAATGGCTTGAAATTCACAGGCCCACTAATTGCCTTTCAGCCAAAGTGCTGTCGCTGAGTTGGACGGTGAAAAGAGTTGAGCGGTGATTTCTATGACCCCGACGTGATTTGAACACGCAACCTTCTGATCTGGAGTCAGACGCGCTACCGTTGCGCCACGAGGTCCCACAGGTGCTGCACAGATAAACTTTCCCACTTCTCCCTGTATCTGCTATTGAAACCTCGAGCAATGCAGGCTTTCAGTGCAGGGGGAGCCATTCTCTGTTGCACCTGCAGACGTTTCGCTTGCTGTAACTTTGCCACGCCGTGCATGACTTACCAACGTACGTTAGGAAGAGCCAAGTTACAGCCACGTTCGTGCAGAGCTGGGTGCTCTCTCGAAGCCTGGATAGCTCAGTCGGTAGAGCATCAGACTTTTAATCTGAGGGTCCAGGGTTCAAGTCCCTGTTCAGGCGATTTCTTTACAGCCGGGCGACGCCATCTTTCGCCCTGGTGCGGAGGAAATGCCCGACTGCTGAACGATTTACTCTGGCCGTCAGCGCTTGCTTAGCGCACTCTTTGCTACTCTCCGCGTCAAAGCCTGTAAAAGTCACCGTGGCGGACACTTGTGTTTTTCACCGAAATCCTTCGCTTTTCAGTAATGGCTTGAAATTCACAGGCCCACTAATTGCCTTTCAGCCAAAGTGCTGTCGCTGAGTTGGACGGTGAAAAGAGTTGAGCGGTGATTTCTATGACCCCGACGTGATTTGAACACGCAACCTTCTGATCTGGAGTCAGACGCGCTACCGTTGCGCCACGAGGTCCCACAGGTGCTGCACAGATAAACTTTCCCACTTCTCCCTGTATCTGCTATTGAAACCTCGAGCAATGCAGGCTTTCAGTGCAGGGGGAGCCATTCTCTGTTGCACCTGCAGACGTTTCGCTTGCTGTAACTTTGCCACGCCGTGCATGACTTACCAACGTACGTTAGGAAGAGCCAAGTTACAGCCACGTTCGTGCAGAGCTGGGTGCTCTCTCGAAGCCTGGATAGCTCAGTCGGTAGAGCATCAGACTTTTAATCTGAGGGTCCAGGGTTCAAGTCCCTGTTCAGGCGATTTCTTTACAGCCGGGCGACGCCATCTTTCGCCCTGGTGCGAAGGAAATGCCCGACTGCTGAACGATTTACTCTGGCCGTCAGCGCTTGCTTAGCGCACTCTTTGCTACTCTCCGCGTCAAAGCCTGTAAAAGTCACCGTGGCGGACACTGGTGTTTTTCACCGAAATCCTTCGCTTTTCAGTAATGGCTTGAAATTCACAGGCCCACTAATTGCCTTTCAGCCAAAGTGCTGTCGCTGAGTTGGACGGTGAAAAGAGTTGAGCGGTGATTTCTATGACCCCGACGTGATTTGAACACGCAACCTTCTGATCTGGAGTCAGACGCGCTACCGTTGCGCCACGAGGTCCCACAGGTGCTGCACAGATAAACTTTCCCACTTCTCCCTGTATCTGCTATTGAAACCTCGAGCAATGCAGGCTTTCAGTGCAGGGGGAGCCATTCTCTGTTGCACCTGCAGACGTTTCGCTTGCTGTAACTTTGCCACGCCGTGCATGACTTACCAACGTACGTTAGGAAGAGCCAAGTTACAGCCACGTTCGTGCAGAGCTGGGTGCTCTCTCGAAGCCTGGATAGCTCAGTCGGTAGAGCATCAGACTTTTAATCTGAGGGTCCAGGGTTCAAGTCCCTGTTCAGGCGATTTCTTTACAGCAAAAGTCACCGTGGCGGACACTGGTGTTTTTCACCGAAATCCTTCGCTTTTCAGTAATGGCTTGAAATTCACAGGCCCACTAATTGCCTTTCAGCCAAAGTGCTGTCGCTGAGTTGGACGGTGAAAAGAGTTGAGCGGTGATTTCTATGACCCCGACGTGATTTGAACACGCAACCTTCTGATCTGGAGTCAGACGCGCTACCGTTGCGCCACGAGGTCCCAGAGGTGCTGCACAGATAAACTTTCCCACTTCTCCCTGTATCTGCTATTGAAACCTCGAGCAATGCAGGCTTTCAGTGCAGGGGGAGCCATTCTCTGTTGCACCTGCAGACGTTTCGCTTGCTGTAACTTTGCCACGCCGTGCATGACTTACCAACGTACGTTAGGAAGAGCCAAGTTACAGCCACGTTCGTGCAGAGCTGGGTGCTCTCTCGAAGCCTGGATAGCTCAGTCGGTAGAGCATCAGACTTTTAATCTGAGGGTCCAGGGTTCAAGTCCCTGTTCAGGCGATTTCTTTACAGCCGGGCGACGCCATCTTTCGCCCTGGTGCGGAGGAAATGCCCGACTGCTGAACGATTTACTCTGGCCGTCAGCGCTTGCTTAGCGCACTCTTTGCTACTCTCCGCGTCAAAGCCTGTAAAAGTCACCGTGGCGGACACTGGTGTTTTTCACCGAAATCCTTCGCTTTTCAGTAATGGCTTGAAATTCACAGGCCCACTAATTGCCTTTCAGCCAAAGTGCTGTCGCTGAGTTGGACGGTGAAAAGAGTTGAGCGGTGATTTCTATGACCCCGACGTGATTTGAACACGCAACCTTCTGATCTGGAGTCAGACGCGCTACCGTTGCGCCACGAGGTCCCACAGGTGCTGCACAGATAAACTTTCCCACTTCTCCCTGTATCTGCTATTGAAACCTCGAGCAATGCAGGCTTTCAGTGCAGGGGGAGCCATTCTCTGTTGCACCTGCAGACGTTTCGCTTGCTGTAACTTTGCCACGCCGTGCATGACTTACCAACGTACGTTAGGAAGAGCCAAGTTACAGCCACGTTCGTGCAGAGCTGGGTGCTCTCTCGAAGCCTGGATAGCTCAGTCGGTAGAGCATCAGACTTTTAATCTGAGGGTCCAGGGTTCAAGTCCCTGTTCAGGCGATTTCTTTACAGCCGGGCGACGCCATCTTTCGCCCTGGTGCGGAGGAAATGCCCGACTGCTGAACGATTTACTCTGGCCGTCAGCGCTTGCTTAGCGCACTCTTTGCTACTCTCCGCGTCAAAGCCTGTAAAAGTCACCGTGGCGGACACTGGTGTTTTTCACCGAAATCCTTCGCTTTTCAGTAATGGCTTGAAATTCACAGGCCCACTAATTGCCTTTCAGCCAAAGTGCTGTCGCTGAGTTGGACGGTGAAAAGAGTTGAGCGGTGATTTCTATGACCCCGACGTGATTTGAACACGCAACCTTCTGATCTGGAGTCAGACGCGCTACCGTTGCGCCACGAGGTCCCACAGGTGCTGCACAGATAAACTTTCCCACTTCTCCCTGTATCTGCTATTGAAACCTCGAGCAATGCAGGCTTTCAGTGCAGGGGGAGCCATTCTCTGTTGCACCTGCAGACGTTTCGCTTGCTGTAACTTTGCCACGCCGTGCATGACTTACCAACGTACGTTAGGAAGAGCCAAGTTACAGCCACGTTCGTGCAGAGCTGGGTGCTCTCTCGAAGCCTGGATAGCTCAGTCGGTAGAGCATCAGACTTTTAATCTGAGGGTCCAGGGTTCAAGTCCCTGTTCAGGCGATTTCTTTACAGCCGGGCGACGCCATCTTTCGCCCTGGTGCGGAGGAAATGCCCGACTGCTGAACGATTTACTCTGGCCGTCAGCGCTTGCTTAGCGCACTCTTTGCTACTCTCCGCGTCAAAGCCTGTAAAAGTCACCGTGGCGGACACTTGTGTTTTTCACCGAAATCCTTCGCTTTTCAGTAATGGCTTGAAATTCACAGGCCCACTAATTGCCTTTCAGCCAAAGTGCTGTCGCTGAGTTGGACGGTGAAAAGAGTTGAGCGGTGATTTCTATGACCCCGACGTGATTTGAACACGCAACCTTCTGATCTGGAGTCAGACGCGCTACCGTTGCGCCACGAGGTCCCACAGGTGCTGCACAGATAAACTTTCCCACTTCTCCCTGTATCTGCTATTGAAACCTCGAGCAATGCAGGCTTTCAGTGCAGGGGGAGCCATTCTCTGTTGCACCTGCAGACGTTTCGCTTGCTGTAACTTTGCCACGCCGTGCATGACTTACCAACGTACGTTAGGAAGAGCCAAGTTACAGCCACGTTCGTGCAGAGCTGGGTGCTCTCTCGAAGCCTGGATAGCTCAGTCGGTAGAGCATCAGACTTTTAATCTGAGGGTCCAGGGTTCAAGTCCCTGTTCAGGCGATTTCTTTACAGCCGGGCGACGCCATCTTTCGCCCTGGTGCGAAGGAAATGCCCGACTGCTGAACGATTTACTCTGGCCGTCAGCGCTTGCTTAGCGCACTCTTTGCTACTCTCCGCGTCAAAGCCTGTAAAAGTCACCGTGGCGGACACTGGTGTTTTTCACCGAAATCCTTCGCTTTTCAGTAATGGCTTGAAATTCACAGGCCCACTAATTGCCTTTCAGCCAAAGTGCTGTCGCTGAGTTGGACGGTGAAAAGAGTTGAGCGGTGATTTCTATGACCCCGACGTGATTTGAACACGCAACCTTCTGATCTGGAGTCAGACGCGCTACCGTTGCGCCACGAGGTCCCACAGGTGCTGCACAGATAAACTTTCCCACTTCTCCCTGTATCTGCTATTGAAACCTCGAGCAATGCAGGCTTTCAGTGCAGGGGGAGCCATTCTCTGTTGCACCTGCAGACGTTTCGCTTGCTGTAACTTTGCCACGCCGTGCATGACTTACCAACGTACGTTAGGAAGAGCCAAGTTACAGCCACGTTCGTGCAGAGCTGGGTGCTCTCTCGAAGCCTGGATAGCTCAGTCGGTAGAGCATCAGACTTTTAATCTGAGGGTCCAGGGTTCAAGTCCCTGTTCAGGCGATTTCTTTACAGCAAAAGTCACCGTGGCGGACACTGGTGTTTTTCACCGAAAT
>NC_084998.1:418352-455852 GCF_963854185.1 Sardina pilchardus | reverse complement strand
CACGCAACCTTCTGATCTGGAGTCAGACGCGCTACCGTTGCGCCACGAGGTCCCACAGGTGCTGCACAGATAAACTTTCCCACTTCTCCCTGTATCTGCTATTGAAACCTCGAGCAATGCAGGCTTTCAGTGCAGGGGGAGCCATTCTCTGTTGCACCTGCAGACGTTTCGCTTGCTGTAACTTTGCCACGCCGTGCATGACTTACCAACGTACGTTAGGAAGAGCCAAGTTACAGCCACCTTCGTGCAGAGCTGGGTGCTCTCTCGAAGCCTGGATAGCTCAGTCGGTAGAGCATCAGACTTTTAATCTGAGGGTCCAGGGTTCAAGTCCCTGTTCAGGCGATTTCTTTACAGCAAAAGTCACCGTGGCGGACACTGGTGTTTTTCACCGAAATCCTTCGCTTTTCAGTAATGGCTTGAAATTCACAGGCCCACTAATTGCCTTTCAGCCAAAGTGCTGTCGCTGAGTTGGACGGTGAAAAGAGTTGAGCGGTGATTTCTATGACCCCGACGTGATTTGAACACGCAACCTTCTGATCTGGAGTCAGACGCGCTACCGTTGCGCCACGAGGTCCCACAGGTGCTGCACAGATAAACTTTCCCACTTCTCCCTGTATCTGCTATTGAAACCTCGAGCAATGCAGGCTTTCAGTGCAGGGGGAGCCATTCTCTGTTGCACCTGCAGACGTTTCGCTTGCTGTAACTTTGCCACGCCGTGCATGACTTACCAACGTACGTTAGGAAGAGCCAAGTTACAGCCACGTTCGTGCAGAGCTGGGTGCTCTCTCGAAGCCTGGATAGCTCAGTCGGTAGAGCATCAGACTTTTAATCTGAGGGTCC
Organism: Sardina pilchardus; assembly: GCF_963854185.1. Lineage (NCBI taxonomy): Eukaryota > Metazoa > Chordata > Actinopteri > Clupeiformes > Clupeidae > Sardina > Sardina pilchardus. The sequence goes on along the minus strand of NC_084998.1, from coordinate 455,012 downwards.
AGGGTTCAAGTCCCTGTTCAGGCGATTTCTTTACAGCAAAAGTCACCGTGGCGGACACTGGTGTTTTTCACCGAAATCCTTCGCTTTTCAGTAATGGCTTGAAATTCACAGGCCCACTAATTGCCTTTCAGCCAAAGTGCTGTCGCTGAGTTGGACGGTGAAAAGAGTTGAGCGGTGATTTCTATGACCCCGACGTGATTTGAACACGCAACCTTCTGATCTGGAGTCAGACGCGCTACCGTTGCGCCACGAGGTCCCACAGGTGCTGCACAGATAAACTTTCCCACTTCTCCCTGTATCTGCTATTGAAACCTCGAGCAATGCAGGCTTTCAGTGCAGGGGGAGCCATTCTCTGTTGCACCTGCAGACGTTTCGCTTGCTGTAACTTTGCCACGCCGTGCATGACTTACCAACGTACGTTAGGAAGAGCCAAGTTACAGCCACGTTCGTGCAGAGCTGGGTGCTCTCTCGAAGCCTGGATAGCTCAGTCGGTAGAGCATCAGACTTTTAATCTGAGGGTCCAGGGTTCAAGTCCCTGTTCAGGCGATTTCTTTACAGCCGGGCGACGCCATCTTTCGCCCTGGTGCGGAGGAAATGCCCGACTGCTGAAGGATTTACTCTGGCCGTCAGCGCTTGCTTAGCGCACTCTTTGCTACTCTCCGCGTCAAAGCCTGTAAAAGTCACCGTGGCGGACACTGGTGTTTTTCACCGAAATCCTTCGCTTTTCAGTAATGGCTTGAAATTCACAGGCCCACTAATTGCCTTTCAGCCAAAGTGCTGTCGCTGAGTTGGACGGTGAAAAGAGTTGAGCGGTGATTTCTATGACCCCGACGTGATTTGAACACGCAACCTTCTGATCTGGAGTCAGACGCGCTACCGTTGCGCCACGAGGTCCCACAGGTGCTGCACAGATAAACTTTCCCACTTCTCCCTGTATCTGCTATTGAAACCTCGAGCAATGCAGGCTTTCAGTGCAGGGGGAGCCATTCTCTGTTGCACCTGCAGACGTTTCGCTTGCTGTAACTTTGCCACGCCGTGCATGACTTACCAACGTACGTTAGGAAGAGCCAAGTTACAGCCACGTTCGTGCAGAGCTGGGTGCTCTCTCGAAGCCTGGATAGCTCAGTCGGTAGAGCATCAGACTTTTAATCTGAGGGTCCAGGGTTCAAGTCCCTGTTCAGGCGATTTCTTTACAGCCGGGCGACGCCATCTTTCGCCCTGGTGCGGAGGAAATGCCCGACTGCTGAACGATTTACTCTCGCCGTCAGCGCTTGCTTAGCGCACTCTTTGCTACTCTCCGCGTCAAAGCCTGTAAAAGTCACCGTGGCGGACACTGGTGTTTTTCACCGAAATCCTTCGCTTTTCAGTAATGGCTTGAAATTCACAGGCCCACTAATTGCCTTTCAGCCAAAGTGCTGTCGCTGAGTTGGACGGTGAAAAGAGTTGAGCGGTGATTTCTATGACCCCGACGTGATTTGAACACGCAACCTTCTGATCTGGAGTCAGACGCGCTACCGTTGCGCCACGAGGTCCCACAGGTGCTGCACAGATAAACTTTCCCACTTCTCCCTGTATCTGCTATTGAAACCTCGAGCAATGCAGGCTTTCAGTGCAGGGGGAGCCATTCTCTGTTGCACCTGCAGACGTTTCGCTTGCTGTAACTTTGCCACGCCGTGCATGACTTACCAACGTACGTTAGGAAGAGCCAAGTTACAGCCACGTTCGTGCAGAGCTGGGTGCTCTCTCGAAGCCTGGATAGCTCAGTCGGTAGAGCATCAGACTTTTAATCTGAGGGTCCAGGGTTCAAGTCCCTGTTCAGGCGATTTCTTTACAGCCGGGCGACGCCATCTTTCGCCCTGGTGCGGAGGAAATGCCCGACTGCTGAACGATTTACTCTGGCCGTCAGCGCTTGCTTAGCGCACTCTTTGCTACTCTCCGCGTCAAAGCCTGTAAAAGTCACCGTGGCGGACACTGGTGTTTTTCACCGAAATCCTTCGCTTTTCAGTAATGGCTTGAAATTCACAGGCCCACTAATTGCCTTTCAGCCAAAGTGCTGTCGCTGAGTTGGACGGTGAAAAGAGTTGAGCGGTGATTTCTATGACCCCGACGTGATTTGAACACGCAACCTTCTGATCTGGAGTCAGACGCGCTACCGTTGCGCCACGAGGTCCCACAGGTGCTGCACAGATAAACTTTCCCACTTCTCCCTGTATCTGCTATTGAAACCTCGAGCAATGCAGGCTTTCAGTGCAGGGGGAGCCATTCTCTGTTGCACCTGCAGACGTTTCGCTTGCTGTAACTTTGCCACGCCGTGCATGACTTACCAACGTACGTTAGGAAGAGCCAAGTTACAGCCACGTTCGTGCAGAGCTGGGTGCTCTCTCGAAGCCTGGATAGCTCAGTCGGTAGAGCATCAGACTTTTAATCTGAGGGTCCAGGGTTCAAGTCCCTGTTCAGGCGATTTCTTTACAGCCGGGCGACGCCATCTTTCGCCCTGGTGCGGAGGAAATGCCCGACTGCTGAACGATTTACTCTGGCCGTCAGCGCTTGCTTAGCGCACTCTTTGCTACTCTCCGCGTCAAAGCCTGTAAAAGTCACCGTGGCGGACACTGGTGTTTTTCACCGAAATCCTTCGCTTTTCAGTAATGGCTTGAAATTCACAGGCCCACTAATTGCCTTTCAGCCAAAGTGCTGTCGCTGAGTTGGACGGTGAAAAGAGTTGAGCGGTGATTTCTATGACCCCGACGTGATTTGAACACGCAACCTTCTGATCTGGAGTCAGACGCGCTACCGTTGCGCCACGAGGTCCCACAGGTGCTGCACAGATAAACTTTCCCACTTCTCCCTGTATCTGCTATTGAAACCTCGAGCAATGCAGGCTTTCAGTGCAGGGGGAGCCATTCTCTGTTGCACCTGCAGACGTTTCGCTTGCTGTAACTTTGCCACGCCGTGCATGACTTACCAACGTACGTTAGGAAGAGCCAAGTTACAGCCACGTTCGTGCAGAGCTGGGTGCTCTCTCGAAGCCTGGATAGCTCAGTCGGTAGAGCATCAGACTTTTAATCTGAGGGTCCAGGGTTCAAGTCCCTGTTCAGGCGATTTCTTTACAGCCGGGCGACGCCATCTTTCGCCCTGGTGCGAAGGAAATGCCCGACTGCTGAACGATTTACTCTGGCCGTCAGCGCTTGCTTAGCGCACTCTTTGCTACTCTCCGCGTCAAAGCCTGTAAAAGTCACCGTGGCGGACACTGGTGTTTTTCACCGAAATCCTTCGCTTTTCAGTAATGGCTTGAAATTCACAGGCCCACTAATTGCCTTTCAGCCAAAGTGCTGTCGCTGAGTTGGACGGTGAAAAGAGTTGAGCGGTGATTTCTATGACCCCGACGTGATTTGAACACGCAACCTTCTGATCTGGAGTCAGACGCGCTACCGTTGCGCCACGAGGTCCCACAGGTGCTGCACAGATAAACTTTCCCACTTCTCCCTGTATCTGCTATTGAAACCTCGAGCAATGCAGGCTTTCAGTGCAGGGGGAGCCATTCTCTGTTGCACCTGCAGACGTTTCGCTTGCTGTAACTTTGCCACGCCGTGCATGACTTACCAACATACGTTAGGAAGAGCCAAGTTACAGCCACCTTCGTGCAGAGCTGGGTGCTCTCTCGAAGCCTGGATAGCTCAGTCGGTAGAGCATCAGACTTTTAATCTGAGGGTCCAGGGTTCAAGTCCCTGTTCAGGCGATTTCTTTACAGCAAAAGTCACCGTGGCGGACACTGGTGTTTTTCACCGAAATCCTTCGCTTTTCAGTAATGGCTTGAAATTCACAGGCCCACTAATTGCCTTTCAGCCAAAGTGCTGTCGCTGAGTTGGACGGTGAAAAGAGTTGAGCGGTGATTTCTATGACCCCGACGTGATTTGAACACGCAACCTTCTGATCTGGAGTCAGACGCTCTACCGTTGCGCCACGAGGTCCCACAGGTGCTGCACAGATAAACTTTCCCACTTCTCCCTGTATCTGCTATTGAAACCTCGAGCAATGCAGGCTTTCAGTGCAGGGGGAGCCATTCTCTGTTGCACCTGCAGACGTTTCGCTTGCTGTAACTTTGCCACGCCGTGCATGACTTACCAACGTACGTTAGGAAGAGCCAAGTTACAGCCACGTTCGTGCAGAGCTGGGTGCTCTCTCGAAGCCTGGATAGCTCAGTCGGTAGAGCATCAGACTTTTAATCTGAGGGTCCAGGGTTCAAGTCCCTGTTCAGGCGATTTCTTTACAGCAAAAGTCACCGTGGCGGACACTGGTGTTTTTCACCGAAATCCTTCGCTTTTCAGTAATGGCTTGAAATTCACAGGCCCACTAATTGCCTTTCAGCCAAAGTGCTGTCGCTGAGTTGGACGGTGAAAAGAGTTGAGCGGTGATTTCTATGACCCCGACGTGATTTGAACACGCAACCTTCTGATCTGGAGTCAGACGCTCTACCGTTGCGCCACGAGGTCCCACAGGTGCTGCACAGATAAACTTTCCCACTTCTCCCTGTATCTGCTATTGAAACCTCGAGCAATGCAGGCTTTCAGTGCAGGGGGAGCCATTCTCTGTTGCACCTGCAGACGTTTCGCTTGCTGTAACTTTGCCACGCCGTGCATGACTTACCAACGTACGTTAGGAAGAGCCAAGTTACAGCCACGTTCGTGCAGAGCTGGGTGCTCTCTCGAAGCCTGGATAGCTCAGTCGGTAGAGCATCAGACTTTTAATCTGAGGGTCCAGGGTTCAAGTCCCTGTTCAGGCGATTTCTTTACAGCAAAAGTCACCGTGGCGGACACTGGTGTTTTTCACCGAAATCCTTCGCTTTTCAGTAATGGCTTGAAATTCACAGGCCCACTAATTGCCTTTCAGCCAAAGTGCTGTCGCTGAGTTGGACGGTGAAAAGAGTTGAGCGGTGATTTCTATGACCCCGACGTGATTTGAACACGCAACCTTCTGATCTGGAGTCAGACGCGCTACCGTTGCGCCACGAGGTCCCACAGGTGCTGCACAGATAAACTTTCCCACTTCTCCCTGTATCTGCTATTGAAACCTCGAGCAATGCAGGCTTTCAGTGCAGGGGGAGCCATTCTCTGTTGCACCTGCAGACGTTTCGCTTGCTGTAACTTTGCCACGCCGTGCATGACTTACCAACGTACGTTAGGAAGAGCCAAGTTACAGCCACGTTCGTGCAGAGCTGGGTGCTCTCTCGAAGCCTGGATAGCTCAGTCGGTAGAGCATCAGACTTTTAATCTGAGGGTCCAGGGTTCAAGTCCCTGTTCAGGCGATTTCTTTACAGCCGGGCGACGCCATCTTTCGCCCTGGTGCGGAGGAAATGCCCGACTGCTGAACGATTTACTCTGGCCGTCAGCGCTTGCTTAGCGCACTCTTTGCTACTCTCCGCGTCAAAGCCTGTAAAAGTCACCGTGGCGGACACTGGTGTTTTTCACCGAAATCCTTCGCTTTTCAGTAATGGCTTGAAATTCACAGGCCCACTAATTGCCTTTCAGCCAAAGTGCTGTCGCTGAGTTGGACGGTGAAAAGAGTTGAGCGGTGATTTCTATGACCCCGACGTGATTTGAACACGCAACCTTCTGATCTGGAGTCAGACGCGCTACCGTTGCGCCACGAGGTCCCACAGGTGCTGCACAGATAAACTTTCCCACTTCTCCCTGTATCTGCTATTGAAACCTCGAGCAATGCAGGCTTTCAGTGCAGGGGGAGCCATTCTCTGTTGCACCTGCAGACGTTTCGCTTGCTGTAACTTTGCCACGCCGTGCATGACTTACCAACGTACGTTAGGAAGAGCCAAGTTACAGCCACGTTCGTGCAGAGCTGGGTGCTCTCTCGAAGCCTGGATAGCTCAGTCGGTAGAGCATCAGACTTTTAATCTGAGGGTCCAGGGTTCAAGTCCCTGTTCAGGCGATTTCTTTACAGCCGGGCGACGCCATCTTTCGCCCTGGTGCGGAGGAAATGCCCGACTGCTGAACGATTTACTCTGGCCGTCAGCGCTTGCTTAGCGCACTCTTTGCTACTCTCCGCGTCAAAGCCTGTAAAAGTCACCGTGGCGGACACTGGTGTTTTTCACCGAAATCCTTCGCTTTTCAGTAATGGCTTGAAATTCACAGGCCCACTAATTGCCTTTCAGCCAAAGTGCTGTCGCTGAGTTCGACGGTGAAAAGAGTTGAGCGGTGATTTCTATGACCCCGACGTGATTTGAACACGCAACCTTCTGATCTGGAGTCAGACGCGCTACCGTTGCGCCACGAGGTCCCACAGGTGCTGCACAGATAAACTTTCCCACTTCTCCCTGTATCTGCTATTGAAACCTCGAGCAATGCAGGCTTTCAGTGCAGGGGGAGCCATTCTCTGTTGCACCTGCAGACGTTTCGCTTGCTGTAACTTTGCCACGCCGTGCATGACTTACCAACGTACGTTAGGAAGAGCCAAGTTACAGCCACGTTCGTGCAGAGCTGGGTGCACTCTCGAAGCCTGGATAGCTCAGTCGGTAGAGCATCAGACTTTTAATCTGAGGGTCCAGGGTTCAAGTCCCTGTTCAGGCGATTTCTTTACAGCCGGGCGACGCCATCTTTCGCCCTGGTGCGGAGGAAATGCCCGACTGCTGAACGATTTACTCTCGCCGTCAGCGCTTGCTTAGCGCACTCTTTGCTACTCTCCGCGTCAAAGCCTGTAAAAGTCACCGTGGCGGACACTGGTGTTTTTCACCGAAATCCTTCGCTTTTCAGTAATGGCTTGAAATTCACAGGCCCACTAATTGCCTTTCAGCCAAAGTGCTGTCGCTGAGTTGGACGGTGAAAAGAGTTGAGCGGTGATTTCTATGACCCCGACGTGATTTGAACACGCAACCTTCTGATCTGGAGTCAGACGCGCTACCGTTGCGCCACGAGGTCCCACAGGTGCTGCACAGATAAACTTTCCCACTTCTCCCTGTATCTGCTATTGAAACCTCGAGCAATGCAGGCTTTCAGTGCAGGGGGAGCCATTCTCTGTTGCACCTGCAGACGTTTCGCTTGCTGTAACTTTGCCACGCCGTGCATGACTTACCAACGTACGTTAGGAAGAGCCAAGTTACAGCCACGTTCGTGCAGAGCTGGGTGCTCTCTCGAAGCCTGGATAGCTCAGTCGGTAGAGCATCAGACTTTTAATCTGAGGGTCCAGGGTTCAAGTCCCTGTTCAGGCGATTTCTTTACAGCCGGGCGACGCCATCTTTCGCCCTGGTGCGGAGGAAATGCCCGACTGCTGAACGATTTACTCTGGCCGTCAGCGCTTGCTTAGCGCACTCTTTGCTACTCTCCGCGTCAAAGCCTGTAAAAGTCACCGTGGCGGACACTGGTGTTTTTCACCGAAATCCTTCGCTTTTCAGTAATGGCTTGAAATTCACAGGCCCACTAATTGCCTTTCAGCCAAAGTGCTGTCGCTGAGTTGGACGGTGAAAAGAGTTGAGCGGTGATTTCTATGACCCCGACGTGATTTGAACACGCAACCTTCTGATCTGGAGTCAGACGCGCTACCGTTGCGCCACGAGGTCCCACAGGTGCTGCACAGATAAACTTTCCCACTTCTCCCTGTATCTGCTATTGAAACCTCGAGCAATGCAGGCTTTCAGTGCAGGGGGAGCCATTCTCTGTTGCACCTGCAGACGTTTCGCTTGCTGTAACTTTGCCACGCCGTGCATGACTTACCAACGTACGTTAGGAAGAGCCAAGTTACAGCCACGTTCGTGCAGAGCTGGGTGCTCTCTCGAAGCCTGGATAGCTCAGTCGGTAGAGCATCAGACTTTTAATCTGAGGGTCCAGGGTTCAAGTCCCTGTTCAGGCGATTTCTTTACAGCCGGGCGACGCCATCTTTCGCCCTGGTGCGGAGGAAATGCCCGACTGCTGAACGATTTACTCTGGCCGTCAGCGCTTGCTTAGCGCACTCTTTGCTACTCTCCGCGTCAAAGCCTGTAAAAGTCACCGTGGCGGACACTGGTGTTTTTCACCGAAATCCTTCGCTTTTCAGTAATGGCTTGAAATTCACAGGCCCACTAATTGCCTTTCAGCCAAAGTGCTGTCGCTGAGTTGGACGGTGAAAAGAGTTGAGCGGTGATTTCTATGACCCCGACGTGATTTGAACACGCAACCTTCTGATCTGGAGTCAGACGCGCTACCGTTGCGCCACGAGGTCCCACAGGTGCTGCACAGATAAACTTTCCCACTTCTCCCTGTATCTGCTATTGAAACCTCGAGCAATGCAGGCTTTCAGTGCAGGGGGAGCCATTCTCTGTTGCACCTGCAGACGTTTCGCTTGCTGTAACTTTGCCACGCCGTGCATGACTTACCAACGTACGTTAGGAAGAGCCAAGTTACAGCCACGTTCGTGCAGAGCTGGGTGCTCTCTCGAAGCCTGGATAGCTCAGTCGGTAGAGCATCAGACTTTTAATCTGAGGGTCCAGGGTTCAAGTCCCTGTTCAGGCGATTTCTTTACAGCCGGGCGACGCCATCTTTCGCCCTGGTGCGGAGGAAATGCCCGACTGCTGAACGATTTACTCTGGCCGTCAGCGCTTGCTTAGCGCACTCTTTGCTACTCTCCGCGTCAAAGCCTGTAAAAGTCACCGTGGCGGACACTGGTGTTTTTCACCGAAATCCTTCGCTTTTCAGTAATGGCTTGAAATTCACAGGCCCACTAATTGCCTTTCAGCCAAAGTGCTGTCGCTGAGTTGGACGGTGAAAAGAGTTGAGCGGTGATTTCTATGACCCCGACGTGATTTGAACACGCAACCTTCTGATCTGGAGTCAGACGCGCTACCGTTGCGCCACGAGGTCCCACAGGTGCTGCACAGATAAACTTTCCCACTTCTCCCTGTATCTGCTATTGAAACCTCGAGCAATGCAGGCTTTCAGTGCAGGGGGAGCCATTCTCTGTTGCACCTGCAGACGTTTCGCTTGCTGTAACTTTGCCACGCCGTGCATGACTTACCAACGTACGTTAGGAAGAGCCAAGTTACAGCCACCTTCGTGCAGAGCTGGGTGCTCTCTCGAAGCCTGGATAGCTCAGTCGGTAGAGCATCAGACTTTTAATCTGAGGGTCCAGGGTTCAAGTCCCTGTTCAGGCGATTTCTTTACAGCCGGGCGACGCCATCTTTCGCCCTGGTGCGGAGGAAATGCCCGACTGCTGAACGATTTACTCTGGCCGTCAGCGCTTGCTTAGCGCACTCTTTGCTACTCTCCGCGTCAAAGCCTGTAAAAGTCACCGTGGCGGACACTGGTGTTTTTCACCGAAATCCTTCGCTTTTCAGTAATGGCTTGAAATTCACAGGCCCACTAATTGCCTTTCAGCCAAAGTGCTGTCGCTGAGTTGGACGGTGAAAAGAGTTGAGCGGTGATTTCTATGACCCCGACGTGATTTGAACACGCAACCTTCTGATCTGGAGTCAGACGCGCTACCGTTGCGCCACGAGGTCCCACAGGTGCTGCACAGATAAACTTTCCCACTTCTCCCTGTATCTGCTATTGAAACCTCGAGCAATGCAGGCTTTCAGTGCAGGGGGAGCCATTCTCTGTTGCACCTGCAGACGTTTCGCTTGCTGTAACTTTGCCACGCCGTGCATGACTTACCAACGTACGTTAGGAAGAGCCAAGTTACAGCCACGTTCGTGCAGAGCTGGGTGCTCTCTCGAAGCCTGGATAGCTCAGTCGGTAGAGCATCAGACTTTTAATCTGAGGGTCCAGGGTTCAAGTCCCTGTTCAGGCGATTTCTTTACAGCCGGGCGACGCCATCTTTCGCCCTGGTGCGGAGGAAATGCCCGACTGCTGAACGATTTACTCTGGCCGTCAGCGCTTGCTTAGCGCACTCTTTGCTACTCTCCGCGTCAAAGCCTGTAAAAGTCACCGTGGCGGACACTGGTGTTTTTCACCGAAATCCTTCGCTTTTCAGTAATGGCTTGAAATTCACAGGCCCACTAATTGCCTTTCAGCCAAAGTGCTGTCGCTGAGTTGGACGGTGAAAAGAGTTGAGCGGTGATTTCTATGACCCCGACGTGATTTGAACACGCAACCTTCTGATCTGGAGTCAGACGCGCTACCGTTGCGCCACGAGGTCCCACAGGTGCTGCACAGATAAACTTTCCCACTTCTCCCTGTATCTGCTATTGAAACCTCGAGCAATGCAGGCTTTCAGTGCAGGGGGAGCCATTCTCTGTTGCACCTGCAGACGTTTCGCTTGCTGTAACTTTGCCACGCCGTGCATGACTTACCAACGTACGTTAGGAAGAGCCAAGTTACAGCCACGTTCGTGCAGAGCTGGGTGCTCTCTCGAAGCCTGGATAGCTCAGTCGGTAGAGCATCAGACTTTTAATCTGAGGGTCCAGGGTTCAAGTCCCTGTTCAGGCGATTTCTTTACAGCCGGGCGACGCCATCTTTCGCCCTGGTGCGGAGGAAATGCCCGACTGCTGAACGATTTACTCTGGCCGTCAGCGCTTGCTTAGCGCACTCTTTGCTACTCTCCGCGTCAAAGCCTGTAAAAGTCACCGTGGCGGACACTGGTGTTTTTCACCGAAATCCTTCGCTTTTCAGTAATGGCTTGAAATTCACAGGCCCACTAATTGCCTTTCAGCCAAAGTGCTGTCGCTGAGTTGGACGGTGAAAAGAGTTGAGCGGTGATTTCTATGACCCCGACGTGATTTCAACACGCAACCTTCTGATCTGGAGTCAGACGCGCTACCGTTGCGCCACGAGGTCCCACAGGTGCTGCACAGATAAACTTTCCCACTTCTCCCTGTATCTGCTATTGAAACCTCGAGCAATGCAGGCTTTCAGTGCAGGGGGAGCCATTCTCTGTTGCACCTGCAGACGTTTCGCTTGCTGTAACTTTGCCACGCCGTGCATGACTTACCAACGTACGTTAGGAAGAGCCAAGTTACAGCCACGTTTGTGCAGAGCTGGGTGCTCTCTCGAAGCCTGGATAGCTCAGTCGGTAGAGCATCAGACTTTTAATCTGAGGGTCCAGGGTTCAAGTCCCTGTTCAGGCGATTTCTTTACAGCCGGGCGACGCCATCTTTCGCCCTGGTGCGGAGGAAATGCCCGACTGCTGAACGATTTACTCTGGCCGTCAGCGCTTGCTTAGCGCACTCTTTGCTACTCTCCGCGTCAAAGCCTGTAAAAGTCACCGTGGCGGACACTGGTGTTTTTCACCGAAATCCTTCGCTTTTCAGTAATGGCTTGAAATTCACAGGCCCACTAATTGCCTTTCAGCCAAAGTGCTGTCGCTGAGTTGGACGGTGAAAAGAGTTGAGCGGTGATTTCTATGACCCCGACGTGATTTGAACACGCAACCTTCTGATCTGGAGTCAGACGCGCTACCGTTGCGCCACGAGGTCCCACAGGTGCTGCACAGATAAACTTTCCCACTTCTCCCTGTATCTGCTATTGAAACCTCGAGCAATGCAGGCTTTCAGTGCAGGGGGAGCCATTCTCTGTTGCACCTGCAGACGTTTCGCTTGCTGTAACTTTGCCACGCCGTGCATGACTTACCAACGTACGTTAGGAAGAGCCAAGTTACAGCCACGTTCGTGCAGAGCTGGGTGCTCTCTCGAAGCCTGGATAGCTCAGTCGGTAGAGCATCAGACTTTTAATCTGAGGGTCCAGGGTTCAAGTCCCTGTTCAGGCGATTTCTTTACAGCCGGGCGACGCCATCTTTCGCCCTGGTGCGGAGGAAATGCCCGACTGCTGAACGATTTACTCTGGCCGTCAGCGCTTGCTTAGCGCACTCTTTGCTACTCTCCGCGTCAAAGCCTGTAAAAGTCACCGTGGCGGACACTGGTGTTTTTCACCGAAATCCTTCGCTTTTCAGTAATGGCTTGAAATTCACAGGCCCACTAATTGCCTTTCAGCCAAAGTGCTGTCGCTGAGTTGGACGGTGAAAAGAGTTGAGCGGTGATTTCTATGACCCCGACGTGATTTGAACACGCAACCTTCTGATCTGGAGTCAGACGCGCTACCGTTGCGCCACGAGGTCCCACAGGTGCTGCACAGATAAACTTTCCCACTTCTCCCTGTATCTGCTATTGAAACCTCGAGCAATGCAGGCTTTCAGTGCAGGGGGAGCCATTCTCTGTTGCACCTGCAGACGTTTCGCTTGCTGTAACTTTGCCACGCCGTGCATGACTTACCAACGTACGTTAGGAAGAGCCAAGTTACAGCCACGTTCGTGCAGAGCTGGGTGCTCTCTCGAAGCCTGGATAGCTCAGTCGGTAGAGCATCAGACTTTTAATCTGAGGGTCCAGGGTTCAAGTCCCTGTTCAGGCGATTTCTTTACAGCCGGGCGACGCCATCTTTCGCCCTGGTGCGGAGGAAATGCCCGACTGCTGAACGATTTACTCTGGCCGTCAGCGCTTGCTTAGCGCACTCTTTGCTACTCTCCGCGTCAAAGCCTGTAAAAGTCACCGTGGCGGACACTGGTGTTTTTCACCGAAATCCTTCGCTTTTCAGTAATGGCTTGAAATTCACAGGCCCACTAATTGCCTTTCAGCCAAAGTGCTGTCGCTGAGTTGGACGGTGAAAAGAGCTGAGCGGTGATTTCTATGACCCCGACGTGATTTGAACACGCAACCTTCTGATCTGGAGTCAGACGCGCTACCGTTGCGCCACGAGGTCCCACAGGTGCTGCACAGATAAACTTTCCCACTTCTCCCTGTATCTGCTATTGAAACCTCGAGCAATGCAGGCTTTCAGTGCAGGGGGAGCCATTCTCTGTTGCACCTGCAGACGTTTCGCTTGCTGTAACTTTGCCACGCCGTGCATGACTTACCAACGTACGTTAGGAAGAGCCAAGTTACAGCCACGTTCGTGCAGAGCTGGGTGCTCTCTCGAAGCCTGGATAGCTCAGTCGGTAGAGCATCAGACTTTTAATCTGAGGGTCCAGGGTTCAAGTCCCTGTTCAGGCGATTTCTTTACAGCCGGGCGACGCCATCTTTCGCCCTGGTGCGGAGGAAATGCCCGACTGCTGAACGATTTACTCTGGCCGTCAGCGCTTGCTTAGCGCACTCTTTGCTACTCTCCGCGTCAAAGCCTGTAAAAGTCACCGTGGCGGACACTGGTGTTTTTCACCGAAATCCTTCGCTTTTCAGTAATGGCTTGAAATTCACAGGCCCACTAATTGCCTTTCAGCCAAAGTGCTGTCGCTGAGTTGGACGGTGAAAAGAGCTGAGCGGTGATTTCTATGACCCCGACGTGATTTGAACACGCAACCTTCTGATCTGGAGTCAGACGCGCTACCGTTGCGCCACGAGGTCCCACAGGTGCTGCACAGATAAACTTTCCCACTTCTCCCTGTATCTGCTATTGAAACCTCGAGCAATGCAGGCTTTCAGTGCAGGGGGAGCCATTCTCTGTTGCACCTGCAGACGTTTCGCTTGCTGTAACTTTGCCACGCCGTGCATGACTTACCAACGTACGTTAGGAAGAGCCAAGTTACAGCCACGTTCGTGCAGAGCTGGGTGCTCTCTCGAAGCCTGGATAGCTCAGTCGGTAGAGCATCAGACTTTTAATCTGAGGGTCCAGGGTTCAAGTCCCTGTTCAGGCGATTTCTTTACAGCCGGGCGACGCCATCTTTCGCCCTGGTGCGGAGGAAATGCCCGACTGCTGAACGATTTACTCTGGCCGTCAGCGCTTGCTTAGCGCACTCTTTGCTACTCTCCGCGTCAAAGCCTGTAAAAGTCACCGTGGCGGACACTGGTGTTTTTCACCGAAATCCTTCGCTTTTCAGTAATGGCTTGAAATTCACAGGCCCACTAATTGCCTTTCAGCCAAAGTGCTGTCGCTGAGTTGGACGGTGAAAAGAGCTGAGCGGTGATTTCTATGACCCCGACGTGATTTGAACACGCAACCTTCTGATCTGGAGTCAGACGCGCTACCGTTGCGCCACGAGGTCCCACAGGTGCTGCACAGATAAACTTTCCCACTTCTCCCTGTATCTGCTATTGAAACCTCGAGCAATGCAGGCTTTCAGTGCAGGGGGAGCCATTCTCTGTTGCACCTGCAGACGTTTCGCTTGCTGTAACTTTGCCACGCCGTGCATGACTTACCAACGTACGTTAGGAAGAGCCAAGTTACAGCCACGTTCGTGCAGAGCTGGGTGCTCTCTCGAAGCCTGGATAGCTCAGTCGGTAGAGCATCAGACTTTTAATCTGAGGGTCCAGGGTTCAAGTCCCTGTTCAGGCGATTTCTTTACAGCCGGGCGACGCCATCTTTCGCCCTGGTGCGGAGGAAATGCCCGACTGCTGAACGATTTACTCTGGCCGTCAGCGCTTGCTTAGCGCACTCTTTGCTACTCTCCGCGTCAAAGCCTGTAAAAGTCACCGTGGCGGACACTGGTGTTTTTCACCGAAATCCTTCGCTTTTCAGTAATGGCTTGAAATTCACAGGCCCACTAATTGCCTTTCAGCCAAAGTGCTGTCGCTGAGTTGGACGGTGAAAAGAGCTGAGCGGTGATTTCTATGACCCCGACGTGATTTGAACACGCAACCTTCTGATCTGGAGTCAGACGCGCTACCGTTGCGCCACGAGGTCCCACAGGTGCTGCACAGATAAACTTTCCCACTTCTCCCTGTATCTGCTATTGAAACCTCGAGCAATGCAGGCTTTCAGTGCAGGGGGAGCCATTCTCTGTTGCACCTGCAGACGTTTCGCTTGCTGTAACTTTGCCACGCCGTGCATGACTTACCAACGTACGTTAGGAAGAGCCAAGTTACAGCCACGTTCGTGCAGAGCTGGGTGCTCTCTCGAAGCCTGGATAGCTCAGTCGGTAGAGCATCAGACTTTTAATCTGAGGGTCCAGGGTTCAAGTCCCTGTTCAGGCGATTTCTTTACAGCCGGGCGACGCCATCTTTCGCCCTGGTGCGGAGGAAATGCCCGACTGCTGAACGATTTACTCTGGCCGTCAGCGCTTGCTTAGCGCACTCTTTGCTACTCTCCGCGTCAAAGCCTGTAAAAGTCACCGTGGCGGACACTGGTGTTTTTCACCGAAATCCTTCGCTTTTCAGTAATGGCTTGAAATTCACAGGCCCACTAATTGCCTTTCAGCCAAAGTGCTGTCGCTGAGTTGGACGGTGAAAAGAGTTGAGCGGTGATTTCTATGACCCCGACGTGATTTGAACACGCAACCTTCTGATCTGGAGTCAGACGCGCTACCGTTGCGCCACGAGGTCCCACAGGTGCTGCACAGATAAACTTTCCCACTTCTCCCTGTATCTGCTATTGAAACCTCGAGCAATGCAGGCTTTCAGTGCAGGGGGAGCCATTCTCTGTTGCACCTGCAGACGTTTCGCTTGCTGTAACTTTGCCACGCCGTGCATGACTTACCAACGTACGTTAGGAAGAGCCAAGTTACAGCCACGTTCGTGCAGAGCTGGGTGCTCTCTCGAAGCCTGGATAGCTCAGTCGGTAGAGCATCAGACTTTTAATCTGAGGGTCCAGGGTTCAAGTCCCTGTTCAGGCGATTTCTTTACAGCCGGGCGACGCCATCTTTCGCCCTGGTGCGGAGGAAATGCCCGACTGCTGAACGATTTACTCTGGCCGTCAGCGCTTGCTTAGCGCACTCTTTGCTACTCTCCGCGTCAAAGCCTGTAAAAGTCACCGTGGCGGACACTGGTGTTTTTCACCGAAATCCTTCGCTTTTCAGTAATGGCTTGAAATTCACAGGCCCACTAATTGCCTTTCAGCCAAAGTGCTGTCGCTGAGTTGGACGGTGAAAAGAGTTGAGCGGTGATTTCTATGACCCCGACGTGATTTGAACACGCAACCTTCTGATCTGGAGTCAGACGCGCTACCGTTGCGCCACGAGGTCCCACAGGTGCTGCACAGATAAACTTTCCCACTTCTCCCTGTATCTGCTATTGAAACCTCGAGCAATGCAGGCTTTCAGTGCAGGGGGAGCCATTCTCTGTTGCACCTGCAGACGTTTCGCTTGCTGTAACTTTGCCACGCCGTGCATGACTTACCAACGTACGTTAGGAAGAGCCAAGTTACAGCCACGTTCGTGCAGAGCTGGGTGCTCTCTCGAAGCCTGGATAGCTCAGTCGGTAGAGCATCAGACTTTTAATCTGAGGGTCCAGGGTTCAAGTCCCTGTTCAGGCGATTTCTTTACAGCCGGGCGACGCCATCTTTCGCCCTGGTGCGGAGGAAATGCCCGACTGCTGAACGATTTACTCTGGCCGTCAGCGCTTGCTTAGCGCACTCTTTGCTACTCTCCGCGTCAAAGCCTGTAAAAGTCACCGTGGCGGACACTGGTGTTTTTCACCGAAATCCTTCGCTTTTCAGTAATGGCTTGAAATTCACAGGCCCACTAATTGCCTTTCAGCCAAAGTGCTGTCGCTGAGTTGGACGGTGAAAAGAGTTGAGCGGTGATTTCTATGACCCCGACGTGATTTGAACACGCAACCTTCTGATCTGGAGTCAGACGCGCTACCGTTGCGCCACGAGGTCCCACAGGTGCTGCACAGATAAACTTTCCCACTTCTCCCTGTATCTGCTATTGAAACCTCGAGCAATGCAGGCTTTCAGTGCAGGGGGAGCCATTCTCTGTTGCACCTGCAGACGTTTCGCTTGCTGTAACTTTGCCACGCCGTGCATGACTTACCAACGTACGTTAGGAAGAGCCAAGTTACAGCCACGTTCGTGCAGAGCTGGGTGCTCTCTCGAAGCCTGGATAGCTCAGTCGGTAGAGCATCAGACTTTTAATCTGAGGGTCCAGGGTTCAAGTCCCTGTTCAGGCGATTTCTTTACAGCCGGGCGACGCCATCTTTCGCCCTGGTGCGGAGGAAATGCCCGACTGCTGAACGATTTACTCTGGCCGTCAGCGCTTGCTTAGCGCACTCTTTGCTACTCTCCGCGTCAAAGCCTGTAAAAGTCACCGTGGCGGACACTGGTGTTTTTCACCGAAATCCTTCGCTTTTCAGTAATGGCTTGAAATTCACAGGCCCACTAATTGCCTTTCAGCCAAAGTGCTGTCGCTGAGTTGGACGGTGAAAAGAGTTGAGCGGTGATTTCTATGACCCCGACGTGATTTGAACACGCAACCTTCTGATCTGGAGTCAGACGCGCTACCGTTGCGCCACGAGGTCCCACAGGTGCTGCACAGATAAACTTTCCCACTTCTCCCTGTATCTGCTATTGAAACCTCGAGCAATGCAGGCTTTCAGTGCAGGGGGAGCCATTCTCTGTTGCACCTGCAGACGTTTCGCTTGCTGTAACTTTGCCACGCCGTGCATGACTTACCAACGTACGTTAGGAAGAGCCAAGTTACAGCCACGTTCGTGCAGAGCTGGGTGCTCTCTCGAAGCCTGGATAGCTCAGTCGGTAGAGCATCAGACTTTTAATCTGAGGGTCCAGGGTTCAAGTCCCTGTTCAGGCGATTTCTTTACAGCCGGGCGACGCCATCTTTCGCCCTGGTGCGGAGGAAATGCCCGACTGCTGAACGATTTACTCTGGCCGTCAGCGCTTGCTTAGCGCACTCTTTGCTACTCTCCGCGTCAAAGCCTGTAAAAGTCACCGTGGCGGACACTGGTGTTTTTCACCGAAATCCTTCGCTTTTCAGTAATGGCTTGAAATTCACAGGCCCACTAATTGCCTTTCAGCCAAAGTGCTGTCGCTGAGTTGGACGGTGAAAAGAGTTGAGCGGTGATTTCTATGACCCCGACGTGATTTGAACACGCAACCTTCTGATCTGGAGTCAGACGCGCTACCGTTGCGCCACGAGGTCCCACAGGTGCTGCACAGATAAACTTTCCCACTTCTCCCTGTATCTGCTATTGAAACCTCGAGCAATGCAGGCTTTCAGTGCAGGGGGAGCCATTCTCTGTTGCACCTGCAGACGTTTCGCTTGCTGTAACTTTGCCACGCCGTGCATGACTTACCAACGTACGTTAGGAAGAGCCAAGTTACAGCCACGTTCGTGCAGAGCTGGGTGCTCTCTCGAAGCCTGGATAGCTCAGTCGGTAGAGCATCAGACTTTTAATCTGAGGGTCCAGGGTTCAAGTCCCTGTTCAGGCGATTTCTTTACAGCCGGGCGACGCCATCTTTCGCCCTGGTGCGGAGGAAATGCCCGACTGCTGAACGATTTACTCTGGCCGTCAGCGCTTGCTTAGCGCACTCTTTGCTACTCTCCGCGTCAAAGCCTGTAAAAGTCACCGTGGCGGACACTGGTGTTTTTCACCGAAATCCTTCGCTTTTCAGTAATGGCTTGAAATTCACAGGCCCACTAATTGCCTTTCAGCCAAAGTGCTGTCGCTGAGTTGGACGGTGAAAAGAGTTGAGCGGTGATTTCTATGACCCCGACGTGATTTGAACACGCAACCTTCTGATCTGGAGTCAGACGCGCTACCGTTGCGCCACGAGGTCCCACAGGTGCTGCACAGATAAACTTTCCCACTTCTCCCTGTATCTGCTATTGAAACCTCGAGCAATGCAGGCTTTCAGTGCAGGGGGAGCCATTCTCTGTTGCACCTGCAGACGTTTCGCTTGCTGTAACTTTGCCACGCCGTGCATGACTTACCAACGTACGTTAGGAAGAGCCAAGTTACAGCCACGTTCGTGCAGAGCTGGGTGCTCTCTCGAAGCCTGGATAGCTCAGTCGGTAGAGCATCAGACTTTTAATCTGAGGGTCCAGGGTTCAAGTCCCTGTTCAGGCGATTTCTTTACAGCCGGGCGACGCCATCTTTCGCCCTGGTGCGGAGGAAATGCCCGACTGCTGAACGATTTACTCTGGCCGTCAGCGCTTGCTTAGCGCACTCTTTGCTACTCTCCGCGTCAAAGCCTGTAAAAGTCACCGTGGCGGACACTGGTGTTTTTCACCGAAATCCTTCGCTTTTCAGTAATGGCTTGAAATTCACAGGCCCACTAATTGCCTTTCAGCCAAAGTGCTGTCGCTGAGTTGGACGGTGAAAAGAGTTGAGCGGTGATTTCTATGACCCCGACGTGATTTGAACACGCAACCTTCTGATCTGGAGTCAGACGCGCTACCGTTGCGCCACGAGGTCCCACAGGTGCTGCACAGATAAACTTTCCCACTTCTCCCTGTATCTGCTATTGAAACCTCGAGCAATGCAGGCTTTCAGTGCAGGGGGAGCCATTCTCTGTTGCACCTGCAGACGTTTCGCTTGCTGTAACTTTGCCACGCCGTGCATGACTTACCAACGTACGTTAGGAAGAGCCAAGTTACAGCCACGTTCGTGCAGAGCTGGGTGCTCTCTCGAAGCCTGGATAGCTCAGTCGGTAGAGCATCAGACTTTTAATCTGAGGGTCCAGGGTTCAAGTCCCTGTTCAGGCGATTTCTTTACAGCCGGGCGACGCCATCTTTCGCCCTGGTGCGGAGGAAATGCCCGACTGCTGAACGATTTACTCTGGCCGTCAGCGCTTGCTTAGCGCACTCTTTGCTACTCTCCGCGTCAAAGCCTGTAAAAGTCACCGTGGCGGACACTGGTGTTTTTCACCGAAATCCTTCGCTTTTCAGTAATGGCTTGAAATTCACAGGCCCACTAATTGCCTTTCAGCCAAAGTGCTGTCGCTGAGTTGGACGGTGAAAAGAGTTGAGCGG
Source organism: Sardina pilchardus (assembly GCF_963854185.1). Lineage (NCBI taxonomy): Eukaryota > Metazoa > Chordata > Actinopteri > Clupeiformes > Clupeidae > Sardina > Sardina pilchardus. Next base: position 435,407 of record NC_084998.1, on the reverse strand, counting down.
TGATTTCTATGACCCCGACGTGATTTGAACACGCAACCTTCTGATCTGGAGTCAGACGCGCTACCGTTGCGCCACGAGGTCCCACAGGTGCTGCACAGATAAACTTTCCCACTTCTCCCTGTATCTGCTATTGAAACCTCGAGCAATGCAGGCTTTCAGTGCAGGGGGAGCCATTCTCTGTTGCACCTGCAGACGTTTCGCTTGCTGTAACTTTGCCACGCCGTGCATGACTTACCAACGTACGTTAGGAAGAGCCAAGTTACAGCCACGTTCGTGCAGAGCTGGGTGCTCTCTCGAAGCCTGGATAGCTCAGTCGGTAGAGCATCAGACTTTTAATCTGAGGGTCCAGGGTTCAAGTCCCTGTTCAGGCGATTTCTTTACAGCCGGGCGACGCCATCTTTCGCCCTGGTGCGGAGGAAATGCCCGACTGCTGAACGATTTACTCTGGCCGTCAGCGCTTGCTTAGCGCACTCTTTGCTACTCTCCGCGTCAAAGCCTGTAAAAGTCACCGTGGCGGACACTGGTGTTTTTCACCGAAATCCTTCGCTTTTCAGTAATGGCTTGAAATTCACAGGCCCACTAATTGCCTTTCAGCCAAAGTGCTGTCGCTGAGTTGGACGGTGAAAAGAGTTGAGCGGTGATTTCTATGACCCCGACGTGATTTGAACACGCAACCTTCTGATCTGGAGTCAGACGCGCTACCGTTGCGCCACGAGGTCCCACAGGTGCTGCACAGATAAACTTTCCCACTTCTCCCTGTATCTGCTATTGAAACCTCGAGCAATGCAGGCTTTCAGTGCAGGGGGAGCCATTCTCTGTTGCACCTGCAGACGTTTCGCTTGCTGTAACTTTGCCACGCCGTGCATGACTTACCAACGTACGTTAGGAAGAGCCAAGTTACAGCCACGTTCGTGCAGAGCTGGGTGCTCTCTCGAAGCCTGGATAGCTCAGTCGGTAGAGCATCAGACTTTTAATCTGAGGGTCCAGGGTTCAAGTCCCTGTTCAGGCGATTTCTTTACAGCCGGGCGACGCCATCTTTCGCCCTGGTGCGGAGGAAATGCCCGACTGCTGAACGATTTACTCTCGCCGTCAGCGCTTGCTTAGCGCACTCTTTGCTACTCTCCGCGTCAAAGCCTGTAAAAGTCACCGTGGCGGACACTGGTGTTTTTCACCGAAATCCTTCGCTTTTCAGTAATGGCTTGAAATTCACAGGCCCACTAATTGCCTTTCAGCCAAAGTGCTGTCGCTGAGTTGGACGGTGAAAAGAGATGAGCGGTGATTTCTATGACCCCGACGTGATTTGAACACGCAACCTTCTGATCTGGAGTCAGACGCGCTACCGTTGCGCCACGAGGTCCCACAGGTGCTGCACAGATAAACTTTCCCACTTCTCCCTGTATCTGCTATTGAAACCTCGAGCAATGCAGGCTTTCAGTGCAGGGGGAGCCATTCTCTGTTGCACCTGCAGACGTTTCGCTTGCTGTAACTTTGCCACGCCGTGCATGACTTACCAACGTACGTTAGGAAGAGCCAAGTTACAGCCACGTTCGTGCAGAGCTGGGTGCTCTCTCGAAGCCTGGATAGCTCAGTCGGTAGAGCATCAGACTTTTAATCTGAGGGTCCAGGGTTCAAGTCCCTGTTCAGGCGATTTCTTTACAGCCGGGCGACGCCATCTTTCGCCCTGGTGCGGAGGAAATGCCCGACTGCTGAACGATTTACTCTGGCCGTCAGCGCTTGCTTAGCGCACTCTTTGCTACTCTCCGTGTCAAAGCCTGTAAAAGTCACCGTGGCGGACACTGGTGTTTTTCACCGAAATCCTTCGCTTTTCAGTAATGGCTTGAAATTCACAGGCCCACTAATTGCCTTTCAGCCAAAGTGCTGTCGCTGAGTTGGACGGTGAAAAGAGTTGAGCGGTGATTTCTATGACCCCGACGTGATTTGAACACGCAACCTTCTGATCTGGAGTCAGACGCGCTACCGTTGCGCCACGAGGTCCCACAGGTGCTGCACAGATAAACTTTCCCACTTCTCCCTGTATCTGCTATTGAAACCTCGAGCAATGCAGGCTTTCAGTGCAGGGGGAGCCATTCTCTGTTGCACCTGCAGACGTTTCGCTTGCTGTAACTTTGCCACGCCGTGCATGACTTACCAACGTACGTTAGGAAGAGCCAAGTTACAGCCACGTTCGTGCAGAGCTGGGTGCTCTCTCGAAGCCTGGATAGCTCAGTCGGTAGAGCATCAGACTTTTAATCTGAGGGTCCAGGGTTCAAGTCCCTGTTCAGGCGATTTCTTTACAGCCGGGCGACGCCATCTTTCGCCCTGGTGCGAAGGAAATGCCCGACTGCTGAACGATTTACTCTGGCCGTCAGCGCTTGCTTAGCGCACTCTTTGCTACTCTCCGCGTCAAAGCCTGTAAAAGTCACCGTGGCGGACACTGGTGTTTTTCACCGAAATCCTTCGCTTTTCAGTAATGGCTTGAAATTCACAGGCCCACTAATTGCCTTTCAGCCAAAGTGCTGTCGCTGAGTTGGACGGTGAAAAGAGTTGAGCGGTGATTTCTATGACCCCGACGTGATTTGAACACGCAACCTTCTGATCTGGAGTCAGACGCGCTACCGTTGCGCCACGAGGTCCCACAGGTGCTGCACAGATAAACTTTCCCACTTCTCCCTGTATCTGCTATTGAAACCTCGAGCAATGCAGGCTTTCAGTGCAGGGGGAGCCATTCTCTGTTGCACCTGCAGACGTTTCGCTTGCTGTAACTTTGCCACGCCGTGCATGACTTACCAACGTACGTTAGGAAGAGCCAAGTTACAGCCACGTTCGTGCAGAGCTGGGTGCTCTCTCGAAGCCTGGATAGCTCAGTCGGTAGAGCATCAGACTTTTAATCTGAGGGTCCAGGGTTCAAGTCCCTGTTCAGGCGATTTCTTTACAGTCGGGCGACGCCATCTTTCGCCCTGGTGCGGAGGAAATGCCCGACTGCTGAACGATTTACTCTCGCCGTCAGTGCTTGCTTAGCGCACTCTTTGCTACTCTCCGCGTCAAAGCCTGTAAAAGTCACCGTGGCGGACACTGGTGTTTTTCACCGAAATCCTTCGCTTTTCAGTAATGGCTTGAAATTCACAGGCCCACTAATTGCCTTTCAGCCAAAGTGCTGTCGCTGAGTTGGACGGTGAAAAGAGTTGAGCGGTGATTTCTATGACCCCGACGTGATTTGAACACGCAACCTTCTGATCTGGAGTCAGACGCGCTACCGTTGCGCCACGAGGTCCCACAGGTGCTGCACAGATAAACTTTCCCACTTCTCCCTGTATCTGCTATTGAAACCTCGAGCAATGCAGGCTTTCAGTGCAGGGGGAGCCATTCTCTGTTGCACCTGCAGACGTTTCGCTTGCTGTAACTTTGCCACGCCGTGCATGACTTACCAACGTACGTTAGGAAGAGCCAAGTTACAGCCACGTTCGTGCAGAGCTGGGTGCTCTCTCGAAGCCTGGATAGCTCAGTCGGTAGAGCATCAGACTTTTAATCTGAGGGTCCAGGGTTCAAGTCCCTGTTCAGGCGATTTCTTTACAGCCGGGCGACGCCATCTTTCGCCCTGGTGCGAAGGAAATGCCCGACTGCTGAACGATTTACTCTCGCCGTCAGCGCTTGCTTAGCGCACTCTTTGCTACTCTCCGCGTCAAAGCCTGTAAAAGTCACCGTGGCGGACACTGGTGTTTTTCACCGAAATCCTTCGCTTTTCAGTAATGGCTTGAAATTCACAGGCCCACTAATTGCCTTTCAGCCAAAGTGCTGTCGCTGAGTTGGACGGTGAAAAGAGTTGAGCGGTGATTTCTATGACCCCGACGTGATTTGAACACGCAACCTTCTGATCTGGAGTCAGACGCGCTACCGTTGCGCCACGAGGTCCCACAGGTGCTGCACAGATAAACTTTCCCACTTCTCCCTGTATCTGCTATTGAAACCTCGAGCAATGCAGGCTTTCAGTGCAGGGGGAGCCATTCTCTGTTGCACCTGCAGACGTTTCGCTTGCTGTAACTTTGCCACGCCGTGCATGACTTACCAACGTACGTTAGGAAGAGCCAAGTTACAGCCACGTTCGTGCAGAGCTGGGTGCTCTCTCGAAGCCTGGATAGCTCAGTCGGTAGAGCATCAGACTTTTAATCTGAGGGTCCAGGGTTCAAGTCCCTGTTCAGGCGATTTCTTTACAGCCGGGCGACGCCATCTTTCGCCCTGGCGCGAAGGAAATGCCCGACTGCTGAACGATTTACTCTGGCCGTCAGCGCTTGCTTAGCGCACTCTTTGCTACTCTCCGCGTCAAAGCCTGTAAAAGTCACCGTGGCGGACACTGGTGTTTTTCACCGAAATCCTTCGCTTTTCAGTAATGGCTTGAAATTCACAGGCCCACTAATTGCCTTTCAGCCAAAGTGCTGTCGCTGAGTTGGACGGTGAAAAGAGTTGAGCGGTGATTTCTATGACCCCGACGTGATTTGAACACGCAACCTTCTGATCTGGAGTCAGACGCGCTACCGTTGCGCCACGAGGTCCCACAGGTGCTGCACAGATAAACTTTCCCACTTCTCCCTGTATCTGCTATTGAAACCTCGAGCAATGCAGGCTTTCAGTGCAGGGGGAGCCATTCTCTGTTGCACCTGCAGACGTTTCGCTTGCTGTAACTTTGCCACGCCGTGCATGACTTACCAACGTACGTTAGGAAGAGCCAAGTTACAGCCACGTTCGTGCAGAGCTGGGTGCTCTCTCGAAGCCTGGATAGCTCAGTCGGTAGAGCATCAGACTTTTAATCTGAGGGTCCAGGGTTCAAGTCCCTGTTCAGGCGATTTCTTTACAGCCGGGCGACGCCATCTTTCGCCCTGGTGCGAAGGAAATGCCCGACTGCTGAACGATTTACTCTGGCCGTCAGCGCTTGCTTAGCGCACTCTTTGCTACTCTCCGCGTCAAAGCCTGTAAAAGTCACCGTGGCGGACACTGGTGTTTTTCACCGAAATCCTTCGCTTTTCAGTAATGGCTTGAAATTCACAGGCCCACTAATTGCCTTTCAGCCAAAGTGCTGTCGCTGAGTTGGACGGTGAAAAGAGTTGAGCGGTGATTTCTATGACCCCGACGTGATTTGAACACGCAACCTTTTCATCTGGAGTCAGACGCGCTACCGTTGCGCCACGAGGTCCCACAGGTGCTGCACAGATAAACTTTCCCACTTCTCCCTGTATCTGCTATTGAAACCTCGAGCAATGCAGGCTTTCAGTGCAGGGGGAGCCATTCTCTGTTGCACCTGCAGACGTTTCGCTTGCTGTAACTTTGCCACGCCGTGCATGACTTACCAACGTACGTTAGGAAGAGCCAAGTTACAGCCACGTTCGTGCAGAGCTGGGTGCTCTCTCGAAGCCTGGATAGCTCAGTCGGTAGAGCATCAGACTTTTAATCTGAGGGTCCAGGGTTCAAGTCCCTGTTCAGGCGATTTCTTTACAGCCGGGCGACGCCATCTTTCGCCCTGGCGCGGAGGAAATGCCCGACTGCTGAACGATTTACTCTCGCCGTCAGCGCTTGCTTAGCGCACTTTTTGCTACTCTCCGCGTCAAAGCCTGTAAAAGTCACCGTGGCGGACACTGGTGTTTTTCACCGAAATCCTTCGCTTTTCAGTAATGGCTTGAAATTCACAGGCCCACTAATTGCCTTTCAGCCAAAGTGCTGTCGCTGAGTTGGACGGTGAAAAGAGATGAGCGGTGATTTCTATGACCCCGACGTGATTTGAACACGCAACCTTCTGATCTGGAGTCAGACGCGCTACCGTTGCGCCACGAGGTCCCACAGGTGCTGCACAGATAAACTTTCCCACTTCTCCCTGTATCTGCTATTGAAACCTCGAGCAATGCAGGCTTTCAGTGCAGGGGGAGCCATTCTCTGTTGCACCTGCAGACGTTTCGCTTGCTGTAACTTTGCCACGCCGTGCATGACTTACCAACGTACGTTAGGAAGAGCCAAGTTACAGCCACGTTCGTGCAGAGCTGGGTGCTCTCTCGAAGCCTGGATAGCTCAGTCGGTAGAGCATCAGACTTTTAATCTGAGGGTCCAGGGTTCAAGTCCCTGTTCAGGCGATTTCTTTACAGCCGGGCGACGCCATCTTTCGCCCTGGTGCGGAGGAAATGCCCGACTGCTGAACGATTTACTCTGGCCGTCAGCGCTTGCTTAGCGCACTCTTTGCTACTCTCCGTGTCAAAGCCTGTAAAAGTCACCGTGGCGGACACTGGTGTTTTTCACCGAAATCCTTCGCTTTTCAGTAATGGCTTGAAATTCACAGGCCCACTAATTGCCTTTCAGCCAAAGTGCTGTCGCTGAGTTGGACGGTGAAAAGAGTTGAGCGGTGATTTCTATGACCCCGACGTGATTTGAACACGCAACCTTCTGATCTGGAGTCAGACGCGCTACCGTTGCGCCACGAGGTCCCACAGGTGCTGCACAGATAAACTTTCCCACTTCTCCCTGTATCTGCTATTGAAACCTCGAGCAATGCAGGCTTTCAGTGCAGGGGGAGCCATTCTCTGTTGCACCTGCAGACGTTTCGCTTGCTGTAACTTTGCCACGCCGTGCATGACTTACCAACGTACGTTAGGAAGAGCCAAGTTACAGCCACGTTCGTGCAGAGCTGGGTGCTCTCTCGAAGCCTGGATAGCTCAGTCGGTAGAGCATCAGACTTTTAATCTGAGGGTCCAGGGTTCAAGTCCCTGTTCAGGCGATTTCTTTACAGCCGGGCGACGCCATCTTTCGCCCTGGTGCGAAGGAAATGCCCGACTGCTGAACGATTTACTCTGGCCGTCAGCGCTTGCTTAGCGCACTCTTTGCTACTCTCCGCGTCAAAGCCTGTAAAAGTCACCGTGGCGGACACTGGTGTTTTTCACCGAAATCCTTCGCTTTTCAGTAATGGCTTGAAATTCACAGGCCCACTAATTGCCTTTCAGCCAAAGTGCTGTCGCTGAGTTGGACGGTGAAAAGAGTTGAGCGGTGATTTCTATGACCCCGACGTGATTTGAACACGCAACCTTCTGATCTGGAGTCAGACGCGCTACCGTTGCGCCACGAGGTCCCACAGGTGCTGCACAGATAAACTTTCCCACTTCTCCCTGTATCTGCTATTGAAACCTCGAGCAATGCAGGCTTTCAGTGCAGGGGGAGCCATTCTCTGTTGCACCTGCAGACGTTTCGCTTGCTGTAACTTTGCCACGCCGTGCATGACTTACCAACGTACGTTAGGAAGAGCCAAGTTACAGCCACGTTCGTGCAGAGCTGGGTGCTCTCTCGAAGCCTGGATAGCTCAGTCGGTAGAGCATCAGACTTTTAATCTGAGGGTCCAGGGTTCAAGTCCCTGTTCAGGCGATTTCTTTACAGCCGGGCGACGCCATCTTTCGCCCTGGCGCGAAGGAAATGCCCGACTGCTGAACGATTTACTCTGGCCGTCAGCGCTTGCTTAGCGCACTCTTTGCTACTCTCCGCGTCAAAGCCTGTAAAAGTCACCGTGGCGGACACTGGTGTTTTTCACCGAAATCCTTCGCTTTTCAGTAATGGCTTGAAATTCACAGGCCCACTAATTGCCTTTCAGCCAAAGTGCTGTCGCTGAGTTGGACGGTGAAAAGAGTTGAGCGGTGATTTCTATGACCCCGACGTGATTTGAACACGCAACCTTCTGATCTGGAGTCAGACGCGCTACCGTTGCGCCACGAGGTCCCACAGGTGCTGCACAGATAAACTTTCCCACTTCTCCCTGTATCTGCTATTGAAACCTCGAGCAATGCAGGCTTTCAGTGCAGGGGGAGCCATTCTCTGTTGCACCTGCAGACGTTTCGCTTGCTGTAACTTTGCCACGCCGTGCATGACTTACCAACGTACGTTAGGAAGAGCCAAGTTACAGCCACGTTCGTGCAGAGCTGGGTGCTCTCTCGAAGCCTGGATAGCTCAGTCGGTAGAGCATCAGACTTTTAATCTGAGGGTCCAGGGTTCAAGTCCCTGTTCAGGCGATTTCTTTACAGCCGGGCGACGCCATCTTTCGCCCTGGCGCGGAGGAAATGCCCGACTGCTGAACGATTTACTCTGGCCGTCAGCGCTTGCTTAGCGCACTCTTTGCTACTCTCCGCGTCAAAGCCTGTAAAAGTCACCGTGGCGGACACTGGTGTTTTTCACCGAAATCCTTCGCTTTTCAGTAATGGCTTGAAATTCACAGGCCCACTAATTGCCTTTCAGCCAAAGTGCTGTCGCTGAGTTGGACGGTGAAAAGAGTTGAGCGGTGATTTCTATGACCCCGACGTGATTTGAACACGCAACCTTCTGATCTGGAGTCAGACGCGCTACCGTTGCGCCACGAGGTCCCACAGGTGCTGCACAGATAAACTTTCCCACTTCTCCCTGTATCTGCTATTGAAACCTCGAGCAATGCAGGCTTTCAGTGCAGGGGGAGCCATTCTCTGTTGCACCTGCAGACGTTTCGCTTGCTGTAACTTTGCCACGCCGTGCATGACTTACCAACGTACGTTAGGAAGAGCCAAGTTACAGCCACGTTCGTGCAGAGCTGGGTGCTCTCTCGAAGCCTGGATAGCTCAGTCGGTAGAGCATCAGACTTTTAATCTGAGGGTCCAGGGTTCAAGTCCCTGTTCAGGCGATTTCTTTACAGCCGGGCGACGCCATCTTTCGCCCTGGTGCGGAGGAAATGCCCGACTGCTGAACGATTTACTCTGGCCGTCAGCGCTTGCTTAGCGCACTCTTTGCTACTCTCCGCGTCAAAGCCTGTAAAAGTCACCGTGGCGGACACTGGTGTTTTTCACCGAAATCCTTCGCTTTTCAGTAATGGCTTGAAATTCACAGGCCCACTAATTGCCTTTCAGCCAAAGTGCTGTCGCTGAGTTGGACGGTGAAAAGAGTTGAGCGGTGATTTCTATGACCCCGACGTGATTTGAACACGCAACCTTCTGATCTGGAGTCAGACGCGCTACCGTTGCGCCACGAGGTCCCACAGGTGCTGCACAGATAAACTTTCCCACTTCTCCCTGTATCTGCTATTGAAACCTCGAGCAATGCAGGCTTTCAGTGCAGGGGGAGCCATTCTCTGTTGCACCTGCAGACGTTTCGCTTGCTGTAACTTTGCCACGCCGTGCATGACTTACCAACGTACGTTAGGAAGAGCCAAGTTACAGCCACATTCGTGCAGAGCTGGGTGCTCTCTCGAAGCCTGGATAGCTCAGTCGGTAGAGCATCAGACTTTTAATCTGAGGGTCCAGGGTTCAAGTCCCTGTTCAGGCGATTTCTTTACAGCCGGGCGACGCCATCTTTCGCCCTGGTGCGGAGGAAATGCCCGACTGCTGAACGATTTACTCTGGCCGTCAGCGCTTGCTTAGCGCACTCTTTGCTACTCTCCGCGTCAAAGCCTGTAAAAGTCACCGTGGCGGACACTGGTGTTTTTCACCGAAATCCTTCGCTTTTCAGTAATGGCTTGAAATTCACAGGCCCACTAATTGCCTTTCAGCCAAAGTGCTGTCGCTGAGTTGGACGGTGAAAAGAGATGAGCGGTGATTTCTATGACCCCGACGTGATTTGAACACGCAACCTTCTGATCTGGAGTCAGACGCGCTACCGTTGCGCCACGAGGTCCCACAGGTGCTGCACAGATAAACTTTCCCACTTCTCCCTGTATCTGCTATTGAAACCTCGAGCAATGCAGGCTTTCAGTGCAGGGGGAGCCATTCTCTGTTGCACCTGCAGACGTTTCGCTTGCTGTAACTTTGCCACGCCGTGCATGACTTACCAACGTACGTTAGGAAGAGCCAAGTTACAGCCACGTTCGTGCAGAGCTGGGTGCTCTCTCGAAGCCTGGATAGCTCAGTCGGTAGAGCATCAGACTTTTAATCTGAGGGTCCAGGGTTCAAGTCCCTGTTCAGGCGATTTCTTTACAGCCGGGCGACGCCATCTTTCGCCCTGGTGCGGAGGAAATGCCCGACTGCTGAACGATTTACTCTGGCCGTCAGCGCTTGCTTAGCGCACTCTTTGCTACTCTCCGTGTCAAAGCCTGTAAAAGTCACCGTGGCGGACACTGGTGTTTTTCACCGAAATCCTTCGCTTTTCAGTAATGGCTTGAAATTCACAGGCCCACTAATTGCCTTTCAGCCAAAGTGCTGTCGCTGAGTTGGACGGTGAAAAGAGTTGAGCGGTGATTTCTATGACCCCGACGTGATTTGAACACGCAACCTTCTGATCTGGAGTCAGACGCGCTACCGTTGCGCCACGAGGTCCCACAGGTGCTGCACAGATAAACTTTCCCACTTCTCCCTGTATCTGCTATTGAAACCTCGAGCAATGCAGGCTTTCAGTGCAGGGGGAGCCATTCTCTGTTGCACCTGCAGACGTTTCGCTTGCTGTAACTTTGCCACGCCGTGCATGACTTACCAACGTACGTTAGGAAGAGCCAAGTTACAGCCACGTTCGTGCAGAGCTGGGTGCTCTCTCGAAGCCTGGATAGCTCAGTCGGTAGAGCATCAGACTTTTAATCTGAGGGTCCAGGGTTCAAGTCCCTGTTCAGGCGATTTCTTTACAGCCGGGCGACGCCATCTTTCGCCCTGGTGCGAAGGAAATGCCCGACTGCTGAACGATTTACTCTGGCCGTCAGCGCTTGCTTAGCGCACTCTTTGCTACTCTCCGCGTCAAAGCCTGTAAAAGTCACCGTGGCGGACACTGGTGTTTTTCACCGAAATCCTTCGCTTTTCAGTAATGGCTTGAAATTCACAGGCCCACTAATTGCCTTTCAGCCAAAGTGCTGTCGCTGAGTTGGACGGTGAAAAGAGTTGAGCGGTGATTTCTATGACCCCGACGTGATTTGAACACGCAACCTTCTGATCTGGAGTCAGACGCGCTACCGTTGCGCCACGAGGTCCCACAGGTGCTGCACAGATAAACTTTCCCACTTCTCCCTGTATCTGCTATTGAAACCTCGAGCAATGCAGGCTTTCAGTGCAGGGGGAGCCATTCTCTGTTGCACCTGCAGACGTTTCGCTTGCTGTAACTTTGCCACGCCGTGCATGACTTACCAACGTACGTTAGGAAGAGCCAAGTTACAGCCACGTTCGTGCAGAGCTGGGTGCTCTCTCGAAGCCTGGATAGCTCAGTCGGTAGAGCATCAGACTTTTAATCTGAGGGTCCAGGGTTCAAGTCCCTGTTCAGGCGATTTCTTTACAGCCGGGCGACGCCATCTTTCGCCCTGGCGCGAAGGAAATGCCCGACTGCTGAACGATTTACTCTGGCCGTCAGCGCTTGCTTAGCGCACTCTTTGCTACTCTCCGCGTCAAAGCCTGTAAAAGTCACCGTGGCGGACACTGGTGTTTTTCACCGAAATCCTTCGCTTTTCAGTAATGGCTTGAAATTCACAGGCCCACTAATTGCCTTTCAGCCAAAGTGCTGTCGCTGAGTTGGACGGTGAAAAGAGTTGAGCGGTGATTTCTATGACCCCGACGTGATTTGAACACGCAACCTTCTGATCTGGAGTCAGACGCGCTACCGTTGCGCCACGAGGTCCCACAGGTGCTGCACAGATAAACTTTCCCACTTCTCCCTGTATCTGCTATTGAAACCTCGAGCAATGCAGGCTTTCAGTGCAGGGGGAGCCATTCTCTGTTGCACCTGCAGACGTTTCGCTTGCTGTAACTTTGCCACGCCGTGCATGACTTACCAACGTACGTTAGGAAGAGCCAAGTTACAGCCACGTTCGTGCAGAGCTGGGTGCTCTCTCGAAGCCTGGATAGCTCAGTCGGTAGAGCATCAGACTTTTAATCTGAGGGTCCAGGGTTCAAGTCCCTGTTCAGGCGATTTCTTTACAGCCGGGCGACGCCATCTTTCGCCCTGGCGCGGAGGAAATGCCCGACTGCTGAACGATTTACTCTGGCCGTCAGCGCTTGCTTAGCGCACTCTTTGCTACTCTCCGCGTCAAAGCCTGTAAAAGTCACCGTGGCGGACACTGGTGTTTTTCACCGAAATCCTTCGCTTTTCAGTAATGGCTTGAAATTCACAGGCCCACTAATTGCCTTTCAGCCAAAGTGCTGTCGCTGAGTTGGACGGTGAAAAGAGTTGAGCGGTGATTTCTATGACCCCGACGTGATTTGAACACGCAACCTTCTGATCTGGAGTCAGACGCGCTACCGTTGCGCCACGAGGTCCCACAGGTGCTGCACAGATAAACTTTCCCACTTCTCCCTGTATCTGCTATTGAAACCTCGAGCAATGCAGGCTTTCAGTGCAGGGGGAGCCATTCTCTGTTGCACCTGCAGACGTTTCGCTTGCTGTAACTTTGCCACGCCGTGCATGACTTACCAACGTACGTTAGGAAGAGCCAAGTTACAGCCACGTTCGTGCAGAGCTGGGTGCTCTCTCGAAGCCTGGATAGCTCAGTCGGTAGAGCATCAGACTTTTAATCTGAGGGTCCAGGGTTCAAGTCCCTGTTCAGGCGATTTCTTTACAGCCGGGCGACGCCATCTTTCGCCCTGGTGCGGAGGAAATGCCCGACTGCTGAACGATTTACTCTGGCCGTCAGCGCTTGCTTAGCGCACTCTTTGCTACTCTCCGCGTCAAAGCCTGTAAAAGTCACCGTGGCGGACACTGGTGTTTTTCACCGAAATCCTTCGCTTTTCAGTAATGGCTTGAAATTCACAGGCCCACTAATTGCCTTTCAGCCAAAGTGCTGTCGCTGAGTTGGACGGTGAAAAGAGTTGAGCGGTGATTTCTATGACCCCGACGTGATTTGAACACGCAACCTTCTGATCTGGAGTCAGACGCGCTACCGTTGCGCCACGAGGTCCCACAGGTGCTGCACAGATAAACTTTCCCACTTCTCCCTGTATCTGCTATTGAAACCTCGAGCAATGCAGGCTTTCAGTGCAGGGGGAGCCATTCTCTGTTGCACCTGCAGACGTTTCGCTTGCTGTAACTTTGCCACGCCGTGCATGACTTACCAACGTACGTTAGGAAGAGCCAAGTTACAGCCACATTCGTGCAGAGCTGGGTGCTCTCTCGAAGCCTGGATAGCTCAGTCGGTAGAGCATCAGACTTTTAATCTGAGGGTCCAGGGTTCAAGTCCCTGTTCAGGCGATTTCTTTACAGCCGGGCGACGCCATCTTTCGCCCTGGTGCGGAGGAAATGCCCGACTGCTGAACGATTTACTCTGGCCGTCAGCGCTTGCTTAGCGCACTCTTTGCTACTCTCCGCGTCAAAGCCTGTAAAAGTCACCGTGGCGGACACTGGTGTTTTTCACCGAAATCCTTCGCTTTTCAGTAATGGCTTGAAATTCACAGGCCCACTAATTGCCTTTCAGCCAAAGTGCTGTCGCTGAGTTGGACGGTGAAAAGAGTTGAGCGGTGATTTCTATGACCCCGACGTGATTTGAACACGCAACCTTCTGATCTGGAGTCAGACGCGCTACCGTTGCGCCACGAGGTCCCACAGGTGCTGCACAGATAAACTTTCCCACTTCTCCCTGTATCTGCTATTGAAACCTCGAGCAATGCAGGCTTTCAGTGCAGGGGGAGCCATTCTCTGTTGCACCTGCAGACGTTTCGCTTGCTGTAACTTTGCCACGCCGTGCATGACTTACCAACGTACGTTAGGAAGAGCCAAGTTACAGCCACGTTCGTGCAGAGCTGGGTGCTCTCTCGAAGCCTGGATAGCTCAGTCGGTAGAGCATCAGACTTTTAATCTGAGGGTCCAGGGTTCAAGTCCCTGTTCAGGCGATTTCTTTACAGCCGGGCGACGCCATCTTTCGCCCTGGCGCGAAGGAAATGCCCGACTGCTGAACGATTTACTCTGGCCGTCAGCGCTTGCTTAGCGCACTCTTTGCTACTCTCCGCGTCAAAGCCTGTAAAAGTCACCGTGGCGGACACTGGTGTTTTTCACCGAAATCCTTCGCTTTTCAGTAATGGCTTGAAATTCACAGGCCCACTAATTGCCTTTCAGCCAAAGTGCTGTCGCTGAGTTGGACGGTGAAAAGAGTTGAGCGGTGATTTCTATGACCCCGACGTGATTTGAACACGCAACCTTTTGATCTGGAGTCAGACGCGCTACCGTTGCGCCACGAGGTCCCACAGGTGCTGCACAGATAAACTTTCCCACTTCTCCCTGTATCTGCTATTGAAACCTCGAGCAATGCAGGCTTTCAGTGCAGGGGGAGCCATTCTCTGTTGCACCTGCAGACGTTTCGCTTGCTGTAACTTTGCCACGCCGTGCATGACTTACCAACGTACGTTAGGAAGAGCCAAGTTACAGCCACGTTCGTGCAGAGCTGGGTGCTCTCTCGAAGCCTGGATAGCTCAGTCGGTAGAGCATCAGACTTTTAATCTGAGGGTCCAGGGTTCAAGTCCCTGTTCAGGCGATTTCTTTACAGCCGGGCGACGCCATCTTTCGCCCTGGCGCGGAGGAAATGCCCGACTGCTGAACGATTTACTCTGGCCGTCAGCGCTTGCTTAGCGCACTCTTTGCTACTCTCCGCGTCAAAGCCTGTAAAAGTCACCGTGGCGGACACTGGTGTTTTTCACCGAAATCCTTCGCTTTTCAGTAATGGCTTGAAATTCACAGGCCCACTAATTGCCTTTCAGCCAAAGTGCTGTCGCTGAGTTGGACGGTGAAAAGAGTTGAGCGGTGATTTCTATGACCCCGACGTGATTTGAACACGCAACCTTTTGATCTGGAGTCAGACGCGCTACCGTTGCGCCACGAGGTCCCACAGGTGCTGCACAGATAAACTTTCCCACTTCTCCCTGTATCTGCTATTGAAACCTCGAGCAATGCAGGCTTTCAGTGCAGGGGGAGCCATTCTCTGTTGCACCTGCAGACGTTTCGCTTGCTGTAACTTTGCCACGCCGTGCATGACTTACCAACGTACGTTAGGAAGAGCCAAGTTACAGCCACGTTCGTGCAGAGCTGGGTGCTCTCTCGAAGCCTGGATAGCTCAGTCGGTAGAGCATCAGACTTTTAATCTGAGGGTCCAGGGTTCAAGTCCCTGTTCAGGCGATTTCTTTACAGCCGGGCGACGCCATCTTTCGCCCTGGTGCGGAGGAAATGCCCGACTGCTGAACGATTTACTCTCGCCGTCAGCGCTTGCTTAGCGCACTTTTTGCTACTCTCCGCGTCAAAGCCTGTAAAAGTCACCGTGGCGGACACTGGTGTTTTTCACCGAAATCCTTCGCTTTTCAGTAATGGCTTGAAATTCACAGGCCCACTAATTGCCTTTCAGCCAAAGTGCTGTCGCTGAGTTGGACGGTGAAAAGAGTTGAGCGGTGATTTCTATGACCCCGACGTGATTTGAACACGCAACCTTTTGATCTGGAGTCAGACGCGCTACCGTTGCGCCACGAGGTCCCACAGGTGCTGCACAGATAAACTTTCCCACTTCTCCCTGTATCTGCTATTGAAACCTCGAGCAATGCAGGCTTTCAGTGCAGGGGGAGCCATTCTCTGTTGCACCTGCAGACGTTTCGCTTGCTGTAACTTTGCCACGCCGTGCATGACTTACCAACGTATGTTAGGAAGAGCCAAGTTACAGCCACGTTCGTGCAGAGCTGGGTGCTCTCTCGAAGCCTGGATAGCTCAGTCGGTAGAGCATCAGACTTTTAATCTGAGGGTCCAGGGTTCAAGTCCCTGTTCAGGCGATTTCTTTACAGCCGGGCGACGCCATCTTTCGCCCTGGTGCGGAGGAAATGCCCGACTGCTGAACGATTTTCTCTCGCCGTCAGCGCTTGCTTAGCGCACTTTTTGCTACTCTCCGCGTCAAAGCCTGTAAAAGTCACCGTGGCGGACACTGGTGTTTTTCACCGAAATCCTTCGCTTTTCAGTAATGGCTTGAAATTCACAGGCCCACTAATTGCCTTTCAGCCAAAGTGCTGTCGCTGAGTTGGACGGTGAAAAGAGTTGAGCGGTGATTTCTATGACCCCGACGTGATTTGAACACGCAACCTTCTGATCTGGAGTCAGACGCGCTACCGTTGCGCCACGAGGTCCCACAGGTGCTGCACAGATAAACTTTCCCACTTCTCCCTGTATCTGCTATTGAAACCTCGAGCAATGCAGGCTTTCAGTGCAGGGGGAGCCATTCTCTGTTGCACCTGCAGACGTTTCGCTTGCTGTAACTTTGCCACGCCGTGCATGACTTACCAACGTACGTTAGGAAGAGCCAAGTTACAGCCAGGTTCGTGCAGAGCTGGGTGCTCTCTCGAAGCCTGGATAGCTCAGTCGGTAGAGCATCAGACTTTTAATCTGAGGGTCCAGGGTTCAAGTCCCTGTTCAGGCGATTTCTTTACAGTCGGGCGACGCCATCTTTCGCCCTGGTGCGGAGGAAATGCCCGACTGCTGAACGATTTACTCTCGCCGTCAGCGCTTGCTTAGCGCACTCTTTGCTACTCTCCGCGTCAAAGCCTGTAAAAGTCACCGTGGCGGACACTGGTGTTTTTCACCGAAATCCTTCGCTTTTCAGTAATGGCTTGAAATTCACAGGCCCACTAATTGCCTTTCAGCCAAAGTGCTGTCGCTGAGTTGGACGGTGAAAAGAGTTGAGCGGTGATTTCTATGACCCCGACGTGATTTGAACACGCAACCTTCTGATCTGGAGTCAGACGCGCTACCGTTGCGCCACGAGGTCCCACAGGTGCTGCACAGATAAACTTTCCCACTTCTCCCTGTATCTGCTATTGAAACCTCGAGCAATGCAGGCTTTCAGTGCAGGGGGAGCCATTCTCTGTTGCACCTGCAGACGTTTCGCTTGCTGTAACTTTGCCACGCCGTGCATGACTTACCAACGTACGTTAGGAAGAGCCAAGTTACAGCCACGTTCGTGCAGAGCTGGGTGCTCTCTCGAAGCCTGGATAGCTCAGTCGGTAGAGCATCAGACTTTTAATCTGAGGGTCCAGGGTTCAAGTCCCTGTTCAGGCGATTTCTTTACAGCCGGGCGACGCCATCTTTCGCCCTGGCGCGAAGGAAATGCCCGACTGCTGAACGATTTACTCTGGCCGTCAGCGCTTGCTTAGC
>NC_084998.1:340852-413352 GCF_963854185.1 Sardina pilchardus | reverse complement strand
TTCAGGCGATTTCTTTACAGCCGGGCGACGCCATCTTTCGCCCTGGTGCGGAGGAAATGCCCGACTGCTGAACGATTTACTCTGGCCGTCAGCGCTTGCTTAGCGCACTCTTTGCTACTCTCCGCGTCAAAGCCTGTAAAAGTCACCGTGGCGGACACTGGTGTTTTTCACCGAAATCCTTCGCTTTTCAGTAATGGCTTGAAATTCACAGGCCCACTAATTGCCTTTCAGCCAAAGTGCTGTCGCTGAGTTGGACGGTGAAAAGAGTTGAGCGGTGATTTCTATGACCCCGACGTGATTTGAACACGCAACCTTCTGATCTGGAGTCAGACGCGCTACCGTTGCGCCACGAGGTCCCACAGGTGCTGCACAGATAAACTTTCCCACTTCTCCCTGTATCTGCTATTGAAACCTCGAGCAATGCAGGCTTTCAGTGCAGGGGGAGCCATTCTCTGTTGCACCTGCAGACGTTTCGCTTGCTGTAACTTTGCCACGCCGTGCATGACTTACCAACGTACGTTAGGAAGAGCCAAGTTACAGCCACGTTCGTGCAGAGCTGGGTGCTCTCTCGAAGCCTGGATAGCTCAGTCGGTAGAGCATCAGACTTTTAATCTGAGGGTCCAGGGTTCAAGTCCCTGTTCAGGCGATTTCTTTACAGCCGGGCGACGCCATCTTTCGCCCTGGTGCGGAGGAAATGCCCGACTGCTGAACGATTTACTCTGGCCGTCAGCGCTTGCTTAGCGCACTCTTTGCTACTCTCCGCGTCAAAGCCTGTAAAAGTCACCGTGGCGGACACTGGTGTTTTTCACCGAAATCCTTCGCTTTTCAGTAATGGCTTGAAATTCACAGGCCCACTAATTGCCTTTCAGCCAAAGTGCTGTCGCTGAGTTGGACGGTGAAAAGAGTTGAGCGGTGATTTCTATGACCCCGACGTGATTTGAACACGCAACCTTCTGATCTGGAGTCAGACGCGCTACCGTTGCGCCACGAGGTCCCACAGGTGCTGCACAGATAAACTTTCCCACTTCTCCCTGTATCTGCTATTGAAACCTCGAGCAATGCAGGCTTTCAGTGCAGGGGGAGCCATTCTCTGTTGCACCTGCAGACGTTTCGCTTGCTGTAACTTTGCCACGCCGTGCATGACTTACCAACGTACGTTAGGAAGAGCCAAGTTACAGCCACGTTCGTGCAGAGCTGGGTGCTCTCTCGAAGCCTGGATAGCTCAGTCGGTAGAGCATCAGACTTTTAATCTGAGGGTCCAGGGTTCAAGTCCCTGTTCAGGCGATTTCTTTACAGCCGGGCGACGCCATCTTTCGCCCTGGTGCGGAGGAAATGCCCGACTGCTGAACGATTTACTCTGGCCGTCAGCGCTTGCTTAGCGCACTCTTTGCTACTCTCCGCGTCAAAGCCTGTAAAAGTCACCGTGGCGGACACTGGTGTTTTTCACCGAAATCCTTCGCTTTTCAGTAATGGCTTGAAATTCACAGGCCCACTAATTGCCTTTCAGCCAAAGTGCTGTCGCTGAGTTGGACGGTGAAAAGAGTTGAGCGGTGATTTCTATGACCCCGACGTGATTTGAACACGCAACCTTCTGATCTGGAGTCAGACGCGCTACCGTTGCGCCACGAGGTCCCACAGGTGCTGCACAGATAAACTTTCCCACTTCTCCCTGTATCTGCTATTGAAACCTCGAGCAATGCAGGCTTTCAGTGCAGGGGGAGCCATTCTCTGTTGCACCTGCAGACGTTTCGCTTGCTGTAACTTTGCCACGCCGTGCATGACTTACCAACGTACGTTAGGAAGAGCCAAGTTACAGCCACGTTCGTGCAGAGCTGGGTGCTCTCTCGAAGCCTGGATAGCTCAGTCGGTAGAGCATCAGACTTTTAATCTGAGGGTCCAGGGTTCAAGTCCCTGTTCAGGCGATTTCTTTACAGCCGGGCGACGCCATCTTTCGCCCTGGTGCGGAGGAAATGCCCGACTGCTGAACGATTTACTCTGGCCGTCAGCGCTTGCTTAGCGCACTCTTTGCTACTCTCCGCGTCAAAGCCTGTAAAAGTCACCGTGGCGGACACTGGTGTTTTTCACCGAAATCCTTCGCTTTTCAGTAATGGCTTGAAATTCACAGGCCCACTAATTGCCTTTCAGCCAAAGTGCTGTCGCTGAGTTGGACGGTGAAAAGAGTTGAGCGGTGATTTCTATGACCCCGACGTGATTTGAACACGCAACCTTCTGATCTGGAGTCAGACGCGCTACCGTTGCGCCACGAGGTCCCACAGGTGCTGCACAGATAAACTTTCCCACTTCTCCCTGTATCTGCTATTGAAACCTCGAGCAATGCAGGCTTTCAGTGCAGGGGGAGCCATTCTCTGTTGCACCTGCAGACGTTTCGCTTGCTGTAACTTTGCCACGCCGTGCATGACTTACCAACGTACGTTAGGAAGAGCCAAGTTACAGCCACGTTCGTGCAGAGCTGGGTGCTCTCTCGAAGCCTGGATAGCTCAGTCGGTAGAGCATCAGACTTTTAATCTGAGGGTCCAGGGTTCAAGTCCCTGTTCAGGCGATTTCTTTACAGCCGGGCGACGCCATCTTTCGCCCTGGTGCGGAGGAAATGCCCGACTGCTGAACGATTTACTCTGGCCGTCAGCGCTTGCTTAGCGCACTCTTTGCTACTCTCCGCGTCAAAGCCTGTAAAAGTCACCGTGGCGGACACTGGTGTTTTTCACCGAAATCCTTCGCTTTTCAGTAATGGCTTGAAATTCACAGGCCCACTAATTGCCTTTCAGCCAAAGTGCTGTCGCTGAGTTGGACGGTGAAAAGAGTTGAGCGGTGATTTCTATGACCCCGACGTGATTTGAACACGCAACCTTCTGATCTGGAGTCAGACGCGCTACCGTTGCGCCACGAGGTCCCACAGGTGCTGCACAGATAAACTTTCCCACTTCTCCCTGTATCTGCTATTGAAACCTCGAGCAATGCAGGCTTTCAGTGCAGGGGGAGCCATTCTCTGTTGCACCTGCAGACGTTTCGCTTGCTGTAACTTTGCCACGCCGTGCATGACTTACCAACGTACGTTAGGAAGAGCCAAGTTACAGCCACGTTCGTGCAGAGCTGGGTGCTCTCTCGAAGCCTGGATAGCTCAGTCGGTAGAGCATCAGACTTTTAATCTGAGGGTCCAGGGTTCAAGTCCCTGTTCAGGCGATTTCTTTACAGCCGGGCGACGCCATCTTTCGCCCTGGTGCGGAGGAAATGCCCGACTGCTGAACGATTTACTCTGGCCGTCAGCGCTTGCTTAGCGCACTCTTTGCTACTCTCCGCGTCAAAGCCTGTAAAAGTCACCGTGGCGGACACTGGTGTTTTTCACCGAAATCCTTCGCTTTTCAGTAATGGCTTGAAATTCACAGGCCCACTAATTGCCTTTCAGCCAAAGTGCTGTCGCTGAGTTGGACGGTGAAAAGAGTTGAGCGGTGATTTCTATGACCCCGACGTGATTTGAACACGCAACCTTCTGATCTGGAGTCAGACGCGCTACCGTTGCGCCACGAGGTCCCACAGGTGCTGCACAGATAAACTTTCCCACTTCTCCCTGTATCTGCTATTGAAACCTCGAGCAATGCAGGCTTTCAGTGCAGGGGGAGCCATTCTCTGTTGCACCTGCAGACGTTTCGCTTGCTGTAACTTTGCCACGCCGTGCATGACTTACCAACGTACGTTAGGAAGAGCCAAGTTACAGCCACGTTCGTGCAGAGCTGGGTGCTCTCTCGAAGCCTGGATAGCTCAGTCGGTAGAGCATCAGACTTTTAATCTGAGGGTCCAGGGTTCAAGTCCCTGTTCAGGCGATTTCTTTACAGCCGGGCGACGCCATCTTTCGCCCTGGTGCGGAGGAAATGCCCGACTGCTGAACGATTTACTCTGGCCGTCAGCGCTTGCTTAGCGCACTCTTTGCTACTCTCCGCGTCAAAGCCTGTAAAAGTCACCGTGGCGGACACTGGTGTTTTTCACCGAAATCCTTCGCTTTTCAGTAATGGCTTGAAATTCACAGGCCCACTAATTGCCTTTCAGCCAAAGTGCTGTCGCTGAGTTGGACGGTGAAAAGAGTTGAGCGGTGATTTCTATGACCCCGACGTGATTTGAACACGCAACCTTCTGATCTGGAGTCAGACGCGCTACCGTTGCGCCACGAGGTCCCACAGGTGCTGCACAGATAAACTTTCCCACTTCTCCCTGTATCTGCTATTGAAACCTCGAGCAATGCAGGCTTTCAGTGCAGGGGGAGCCATTCTCTGTTGCACCTGCAGACGTTTCGCTTGCTGTAACTTTGCCACGCCGTGCATGACTTACCAACGTACGTTAGGAAGAGCCAAGTTACAGCCACGTTCGTGCAGAGCTGGGTGCTCTCTCGAAGCCTGGATAGCTCAGTCGGTAGAGCATCAGACTTTTAATCTGAGGGTCCAGGGTTCAAGTCCCTGTTCAGGCGATTTCTTTACAGCCGGGCGACGCCATCTTTCGCCCTGGTGCGGAGGAAATGCCCGACTGCTGAACGATTTACTCTGGCCGTCAGCGCTTGCTTAGCGCACTCTTTGCTACTCTCCGCGTCAAAGCCTGTAAAAGTCACCGTGGCGGACACTGGTGTTTTTCACCGAAATCCTTCGCTTTTCAGTAATGGCTTGAAATTCACAGGCCCACTAATTGCCTTTCAGCCAAAGTGCTGTCGCTGAGTTGGACGGTGAAAAGAGTTGAGCGGTGATTTCTATGACCCCGACGTGATTTGAACACGCAACCTTCTGATCTGGAGTCAGACGCGCTACCGTTGCGCCACGAGGTCCCACAGGTGCTGCACAGATAAACTTTCCCACTTCTCCCTGTATCTGCTATTGAAACCTCGAGCAATGCAGGCTTTCAGTGCAGGGGGAGCCATTCTCTGTTGCACCTGCAGACGTTTCGCTTGCTGTAACTTTGCCACGCCGTGCATGACTTACCAACGTACGTTAGGAAGAGCCAAGTTACAGCCACGTTCGTGCAGAGCTGGGTGCTCTCTCGAAGCCTGGATAGCTCAGTCGGTAGACCATCAGACTTTTAATCTGAGGGTCCAGGGTTCAAGTCCCTGTTCAGGCGATTTCTTTACAGCCGGGCGACGCCATCTTTCGCCCTGGTGCGGAGGAAATGCCCGACTGCTGAACGATTTACTCTCGCCGTCAGCGCTTGCTTAGCGCACTCTTTGCTACTCTCCGCGTCAAAGCCTGTAAAAGTCACCGTGGCGGACACTGGTGTTTTTCACCGAAATCCTTCGCTTTTCAGTAATGGCTTGAAATTCACAGGCCCACTAATTGCCTTTCAGCCAAAGTGCTGTCGCTGAGTTGGACGGTGAAAAGAGTTGAGCGGTGATTTCTATGACCCCGACGTGATTTGAACACGCAACCTTCTGATCTGGAGTCAGACGCGCTACCGTTGCGCCACGAGGTCCCACAGGTGCTGCACAGATAAACTTTCCCACTTCTCCCTGTATCTGCTATTGAAACCTCGAGCAATGCAGGCTTTCAGTGCAGGGGGAGCCATTCTCTGTTGCACCTGCAGACGTTTCGCTTGCTGTAACTTTGCCACGCCGTGCATGACTTACCAACGTACGTTAGGAAGAGCCAAGTTACAGCCACGTTCGTGCAGAGCTGGGTGCTCTCTCGAAGCCTGGATAGCTCAGTCGGTAGAGCATCAGACTTTTAATCTGAGGGTCCAGGGTTCAAGTCCCTGTTCAGGCGATTTCTTTACAGCCGGGCGACGCCATCTTTCGCCCTGGTGCGGAGGAAATGCCCGACTGCTGAACGATTTACTCTGGCCGTCAGCGCTTGCTTAGCGCACTCTTTGCTACTCTCCGCGTCAAAGCCTGTAAAAGTCACCGTGGCGGACACTGGTGTTTTTCACCGAAATCCTTCGCTTTTCAGTAATGGCTTGAAATTCACAGGCCCACTAATTGCCTTTCAGCCAAAGTGCTGTCGCTGAGTTGGACGGTGAAAAGAGTTGAGCGGTGATTTCTATGACCCCGACGTGATTTGAACACGCAACCTTCTGATCTGGAGTCAGACGCGCTACCGTTGCGCCACGAGGTCCCACAGGTGCTGCACAGATAAACTTTCCCACTTCTCCCTGTATCTGCTATTGAAACCTCGAGCAATGCAGGCTTTCAGTGCAGGGGGAGCCATTCTCTGTTGCACCTGCAGACGTTTCGCTTGCTGTAACTTTGCCACGCCGTGCATGACTTACCAACGTACGTTAGGAAGAGCCAAGTTACAGCCACGTTCGTGCAGAGCTGGGTGCTCTCTCGAAGCCTGGATAGCTCAGTCGGTAGAGCATCAGACTTTTAATCTGAGGGTCCAGGGTTCAAGTCCCTGTTCAGGCGATTTCTTTACAGCCGGGCGACGCCATCTTTCGCCCTGGTGCGGAGGAAATGCCCGACTGCTGAACGATTTACTCTGGCCGTCAGCGCTTGCTTAGCGCACTCTTTGCTACTCTCCGCGTCAAAGCCTGTAAAAGTCACCGTGGCGGACACTGGTGTTTTTCACCGAAATCCTTCGCTTTTCAGTAATGGCTTGAAATTCACAGGCCCACTAATTGCCTTTCAGCCAAAGTGCTGTCGCTGAGTTGGACGGTGAAAAGAGTTGAGCGGTGATTTCTATGACCCCGACGTGATTTGAACACGCAACCTTCTGATCTGGAGTCAGACGCGCTACCGTTGCGCCACGAGGTCCCACAGGTGCTGCACAGATAAACTTTCCCACTTCTCCCTGTATCTGCTATTGAAACCTCGAGCAATGCAGGCTTTCAGTGCAGGGGGAGCCATTCTCTGTTGCACCTGCAGACGTTTCGCTTGCTGTAACTTTGCCACGCCGTGCATGACTTACCAACGTACGTTAGGAAGAGCCAAGTTACAGCCACGTTCGTGCAGAGCTGGGTGCTCTCTCGAAGCCTGGATAGCTCAGTCGGTAGAGCATCAGACTTTTAATCTGAGGGTCCAGGGTTCAAGTCCCTGTTCAGGCGATTTCTTTACAGCCGGGCGACGCCATCTTTCGCCCTGGTGCGGAGGAAATGCCCGACTGCTGAACGATTTACTCTCGCCGTCAGCGCTTGCTTAGCGCACTCTTTGCTACTCTCCGCGTCAAAGCCTGTAAAAGTCACCGTGGCGGACACTGGTGTTTTTCACCGAAATCCTTCGCTTTTCAGTAATGGCTTGAAATTCACAGGCCCACTAATTGCCTTTCAGCCAAAGTGCTGTCGCTGAGTTGGACGGTGAAAAGAGTTGAGCGGTGATTTCTATGACCCCGACGTGATTTGAACACGCAACCTTCTGATCTGGAGTCAGACGCGCTACCGTTGCGCCACGAGGTCCCACAGGTGCTGCACAGATAAACTTTCCCACTTCTCCCTGTATCTGCTATTGAAACCTCGAGCAATGCAGGCTTTCAGTGCAGGGGGAGCCATTCTCTGTTGCACCTGCAGACGTTTCGCTTGCTGTAACTTTGCCACGCCGTGCATGACTTACCAACGTACGTTAGGAAGAGCCAAGTTACAGCCACGTTCGTGCAGAGCTGGGTGCTCTCTCGAAGCCTGGATAGCTCAGTCGGTAGAGCATCAGACTTTTAATCTGAGGGTCCAGGGTTCAAGTCCCTGTTCAGGCGATTTCTTTACAGCCGGGCGACGCCATCTTTCGCCCTGGTGCGGAGGAAATGCCCGACTGCTGAACGATTTACTCTCGCCGTCAGCGCTTGCTTAGCGCACTCTTTGCTACTCTCCGCGTCAAAGCCTGTAAAAGTCACCGTGGCGGACACTGGTGTTTTTCACCGAAATCCTTCGCTTTTCAGTAATGGCTTGAAATTCACAGGCCCACTAATTGCCTTTCAGCCAAAGTGCTGTCGCTGAGTTGGACGGTGAAAAGAGTTGAGCGGTGATTTCTATGACCCCGACGTGATTTGAACACGCAACCTTCTGATCTGGAGTCAGACGCGCTACCGTTGCGCCACGAGGTCCCACAGGTGCTGCACAGATAAACTTTCCCACTTCTCCCTGTATCTGCTATTGAAACCTCGAGCAATGCAGGCTTTCAGTGCAGGGGGAGCCATTCTCTGTTGCACCTGCAGACGTTTCGCTTGCTGTAACTTTGCCACGCCGTGCATGACTTACCAACGTACGTTAGGAAGAGCCAAGTTACAGCCACGTTCGTGCAGAGCTGGGTGCTCTCTCGAAGCCTGGATAGCTCAGTCGGTAGAGCATCAGACTTTTAATCTGAGGGTCCAGGGTTCAAGTCCCTGTTCAGGCGATTTCTTTACAGCCGGGCGACGCCATCTTTCGCCCTGGTGCGGAGGAAATGCCCGACTGCTGAACGATTTACTCTGGCCGTCAGCGCTTGCTTAGCGCACTCTTTGCTACTCTCCGCGTCAAAGCCTGTAAAAGTCACCGTGGCGGACACTGGTGTTTTTCACCGAAATCCTTCGCTTTTCAGTAATGGCTTGAAATTCACAGGCCCACTAATTGCCTTTCAGCCAAAGTGCTGTCGCTGAGTTGGACGGTGAAAAGAGTTGAGCGGTGATTTCTATGACCCCGACGTGATTTGAACACGCAACCTTCTGATCTGGAGTCAGACGCGCTACCGTTGCGCCACGAGGTCCCACAGGTGCTGCACAGATAAACTTTCCCACTTCTCCCTGTATCTGCTATTGAAACCTCGAGCAATGCAGGCTTTCAGTGCAGGGGGAGCCATTCTCTGTTGCACCTGCAGACGTTTCGCTTGCTGTAACTTTGCCACGCCGTGCATGACTTACCAACGTACGTTAGGAAGAGCCAAGTTACAGCCACGTTCGTGCAGAGCTGGGTGCTCTCTCGAAGCCTGGATAGCTCAGTCGGTAGAGCATCAGACTTTTAATCTGAGGGTCCAGGGTTCAAGTCCCTGTTCAGGCGATTTCTTTACAGCCGGGCGACGCCATCTTTCGCCCTGGTGCGGAGGAAATGCCCGACTGCTGAACGATTTACTCTGGCCGTCAGCGCTTGCTTAGCGCACTCTTTGCTACTCTCCGCGTCAAAGCCTGTAAAAGTCACCGTGGCGGACACTGGTGTTTTTCACCGAAATCCTTCGCTTTTCAGTAATGGCTTGAAATTCACAGGCCCACTAATTGCCTTTCAGCCAAAGTGCTGTCGCTGAGTTGGACGGTGAAAAGAGTTGAGCGGTGATTTCTATGACCCCGACGTGATTTGAACACGCAACCTTCTGATCTGGAGTCAGACGCGCTACCGTTGCGCCACGAGGTCCCACAGGTGCTGCACAGATAAACTTTCCCACTTCTCCCTGTATCTGCTATTGAAACCTCGAGCAATGCAGGCTTTCAGTGCAGGGGGAGCCATTCTCTGTTGCACCTGCAGACGTTTCGCTTGCTGTAACTTTGCCACGCCGTGCATGACTTACCAACGTACGTTAGGAAGAGCCAAGTTACAGCCACGTTCGTGCAGAGCTGGGTGCTCTCTCGAAGCCTGGATAGCTCAGTCGGTAGAGCATCAGACTTTTAATCTGAGGGTCCAGGGTTCAAGTCCCTGTTCAGGCGATTTCTTTACAGCCGGGCGACGCCATCTTTCGCCCTGGTGCGGAGGAAATGCCCGACTGCTGAACGATTTACTCTGGCCGTCAGCGCTTGCTTAGCGCACTCTTTGCTACTCTCCGCGTCAAAGCCTGTAAAAGTCACCGTGGCGGACACTGGTGTTTTTCACCGAAATCCTTCGCTTTTCAGTAATGGCTTGAAATTCACAGGCCCACTAATTAGCTTTCAGCCAAAGTGCTGTCGCTGAGTTGGACGGTGAAAAGAGTTGAGCGGTGATTTCTATGACCCCGACGTGATTTGAACACGCAACCTTCTGATCTGGAGTCAGACGCGCTACCGTTGCGCCACGAGGTCCCACAGGTGCTGCACAGATAAACTTTCCCACTTCTCCCTGTATCTGCTATTGAAACCTCGAGCAATGCAGGCTTTCAGTGCAGGGGGAGCCATTCTCTGTTGCACCTGCAGACGTTTCGCTTGCTGTAACTTTGCCACGCCGTGCATGACTTACCAACGTACGTTAGGAAGAGCCAAGTTACAGCCACGTTCGTGCAGAGCTGGGTGCTCTCTCGAAGCCTGGATAGCTCAGTCGGTAGAGCATCAGACTTTTAATCTGAGGGTCCAGGGTTCAAGTCCCTGTTCAGGCGATTTCTTTACAGCCGGGCGACGCCATCTTTCGCCCTGGTGCGGAGGAAATGCCCGACTGCTGAACGATTTACTCTGGCCGTCAGCGCTTGCTTAGCGCACTCTTTGCTACTCTCCGCGTCAAAGCCTGTAAAAGTCACCGTGGCGGACACTGGTGTTTTTCACCGAAATCCTTCGCTTTTCAGTAATGGCTTGAAATTCACAGGCCCACTAATTGCCTTTCAGCCAAAGTGCTGTCGCTGAGTTGGACGGTGAAAAGAGTTGAGCGGTGATTTCTATGACCCCGACGTGATTTGAACACGCAACCTTCTGATCTGGAGTCAGACGCGCTACCGTTGCGCCACGAGGTCCCACAGGTGCTGCACAGATAAACTTTCCCACTTCTCCCTGTATCTGCTATTGAAACCTCGAGCAATGCAGGCTTTCAGTGCAGGGGGAGCCATTCTCTGTTGCACCTGCAGACGTTTCGCTTGCTGTAACTTTGCCACGCCGTGCATGACTTACCAACGTACGTTAGGAAGAGCCAAGTTACAGCCACGTTCGTGCAGAGCTGGGTGCTCTCTCGAAGCCTGGATAGCTCAGTCGGTAGAGCATCAGACTTTTAATCTGAGGGTCCAGGGTTCAAGTCCCTGTTCAGGCGATTTCTTTACAGCCGGGCGACGCCATCTTTCGCCCTGGTGCGGAGGAAATGCCCGACTGCTGAACGATTTACTCTGGCCGTCAGCGCTTGCTTAGCGCACTCTTTGCTACTCTCCGCGTCAAAGCCTGTAAAAGTCACCGTGGCGGACACTGGTGTTTTTCACCGAAATCCTTCGCTTTTCAGTAATGGCTTGAAATTCACAGGCCCACTAATTGCCTTTCAGCCAAAGTGCTGTCGCTGAGTTGGACGGTGAAAAGAGTTGAGCGGTGATTTCTATGACCCCGACGTGATTTGAACACGCAACCTTCTGATCTGGAGTCAGACGCGCTACCGTTGCGCCACGAGGTCCCACAGGTGCTGCACAGATAAACTTTCCCACTTCTCCCTGTATCTGCTATTGAAACCTCGAGCAATGCAGGCTTTCAGTGCAGGGGGAGCCATTCTCTGTTGCACCTGCAGACGTTTCGCTTGCTGTAACTTTGCCACGCCGTGCATGACTTACCAACGTACGTTAGGAAGAGCCAAGTTACAGCCACGTTCGTGCAGAGCTGGGTGCTCTCTCGAAGCCTGGATAGCTCAGTCGGTAGAGCATCAGACTTTTAATCTGAGGGTCCAGGGTTCAAGTCCCTGTTCAGGCGATTTCTTTACAGCCGGGCGACGCCATCTTTCGCCCTGGTGCGGAGGAAATGCCCGACTGCTGAACGATTTACTCTGGCCGTCAGCGCTTGCTTAGCGCACTCTTTGCTACTCTCCGCGTCAAAGCCTGTAAAAGTCACCGTGGCGGACACTGGTGTTTTTCACCGAAATCCTTCGCTTTTCAGTAATGGCTTGAAATTCACAGGCCCACTAATTGCCTTTCAGCCAAAGTGCTGTCGCTGAGTTGGACGGTGAAAAGAGTTGAGCGGTGATTTCTATGACCCCGACGTGATTTGAACACGCAACCTTCTGATCTGGAGTCAGACGCGCTACCGTTGCGCCACGAGGTCCCACAGGTGCTGCACAGATAAACTTTCCCACTTCTCCCTGTATCTGCTATTGAAACCTCGAGCAATGCAGGCTTTCAGTGCAGGGGGAGCCATTCTCTGTTGCACCTGCAGACGTTTCGCTTGCTGTAACTTTGCCACGCCGTGCATGACTTACCAACGTACGTTAGGAAGAGCCAAGTTACAGCCACGTTCGTGCAGAGCTGGGTGCTCTCTCGAAGCCTGGATAGCTCAGTCGGTAGAGCATCAGACTTTTAATCTGAGGGTCCAGGGTTCAAGTCCCTGTTCAGGCGATTTCTTTACAGCCGGGCGACGCCATCTTTCGCCCTGGCGCGAAGGAAATGCCCGACTGCTGAACGATTTACTCTGGCCGTCAGCGCTTGCTTAGCGCACTCTTTGCTACTCTCCGCGTCAAAGCCTGTAAAAGTCACCGTGGCGGACACTGGTGTTTTTCACCGAAATCCTTCGCTTTTCAGTAATGGCTTGAAATTCACAGGCCCACTAATTGCCTTTCAGCCAAAGTGCTGTCGCTGAGTTGGACGGTGAAAAGAGTTGAGCGGTGATTTCTATGACCCCGACGTGATTTGAACACGCAACCTTCTGATCTGGAGTCAGACGCGCTACCGTTGCGCCACGAGGTCCCACAGGTGCTGCACAGATAAACTTTCCCACTTCTCCCTGTATCTGCTATTGAAACCTCGAGCAATGCAGGCTTTCAGTGCAGGGGGAGCCATTCTCTGTTGCACCTGCAGACGTTTCGCTTGCTGTAACTTTGCCACGCCGTGCATGACTTACCAACGTACGTTAGGAAGAGCCAAGTTACAGCCACGTTCGTGCAGAGCTGGGTGCTCTCTCGAAGCCTGGATAGCTCAGTCGGTAGAGCATCAGACTTTTAATCTGAGGGTCCAGGGTTCAAGTCCCTGTTCAGGCGATTTCTTTACAGCCGGGCGACGCCATCTTTCGCCCTGGCGCGAAGGAAATGCCCGACTGCTGAACGATTTACTCTGGCCGTCAGCGCTTGCTTAGCGCACTCTTTGCTACTCTCCGCGTCAAAGCCTGTAAAAGTCACCGTGGCGGACACTGGTGTTTTTCACCGAAATCCTTCGCTTTTCAGTAATGGCTTGAAATTCACAGGCCCACTAATTGCCTTTCAGCCAAAGTGCTGTCGCTGAGTTGGACGGTGAAAAGAGTTGAGCGGTGATTTCTATGACCCCGACGTGATTTGAACACGCAACCTTCTGATCTGGAGTCAGACGCGCTACCGTTGCGCCACGAGGTCCCACAGGTGCTGCACAGATAAACTTTCCCACTTCTCCCTGTATCTGCTATTGAAACCTCGAGCAATGCAGGCTTTCAGTGCAGGGGGAGCCATTCTCTGTTGCACCTGCAGACGTTTCGCTTGCTGTAACTTTGCCACGCCGTGCATGACTTACCAACGTACGTTAGGAAGAGCCAAGTTACAGCCACGTTCGTGCAGAGCTGGGTGCTCTCTCGAAGCCTGGATAGCTCAGTCGGTAGAGCATCAGACTTTTAATCTGAGGGTCCAGGGTTCAAGTCCCTGTTCAGGCGATTTCTTTACAGCCGGGCGACGCCATCTTTCGCCCTGGCGCGAAGGAAATGCCCGACTGCTGAACGATTTACTCTGGCCGTCAGCGCTTGCTTAGCGCACTCTTTGCTACTCTCCGCGTCAAAGCCTGTAAAAGTCACCGTGGCGGACACTGGTGTTTTTCACCGAAATCCTTCGCTTTTCAGTAATGGCTTGAAATTCACAGGCCCACTAATTGCCTTTCAGCCAAAGTGCTGTCGCTGAGTTGGACGGTGAAAAGAGTTGAGCGGTGATTTCTATGACCCCGACGTGATTTGAACACGCAACCTTCTGATCTGGAGTCAGACGCGCTACCGTTGCGCCACGAGGTCCCACAGGTGCTGCACAGATAAACTTTCCCACTTCTCCCTGTATCTGCTATTGAAACCTCGAGCAATGCAGGCTTTCAGTGCAGGGGGAGCCATTCTCTGTTGCACCTGCAGACGTTTCGCTTGCTGTAACTTTGCCACGCCGTGCATGACTTACCAACGTACGTTAGGAAGAGCCAAGTTACAGCCACGTTCGTGCAGAGCTGGGTGCTCTCTCGAAGCCTGGATAGCTCAGTCGGTAGAGCATCAGACTTTTAATCTGAGGGTCCAGGGTTCAAGTCCCTGTTCAGGCGATTTCTTTACAGCCGGGCGACGCCATCTTTCGCCCTGGTGCGAAGGAAATGCCCGACTGCTGAACGATTTACTCTGGCCGTCAGCGCTTGCTTAGCGCACTCTTTGCTACTCTCCGCGTCAAAGCCTGTAAAAGTCACCGTGGCGGACACTGGTGTTTTTCACCGAAATCCTTCGCTTTTCAGTAATGGCTTGAAATTCACAGGCCCACTAATTGCCTTTCAGCCAAAGTGCTGTCGCTGAGTTGGACGGTGAAAAGAGTTGAGCGGTGATTTCTATGACCCCGACGTGATTTGAACACGCAACCTTCTGATCTGGAGTCAGACGCGCTACCGTTGCGCCACGAGGTCCCACAGGTGCTGCACAGATAAACTTTCCCACTTCTCCCTGTATCTGCTATTGAAACCTCGAGCAATGCAGGCTTTCAGTGCAGGGGGAGCCATTCTCTGTTGCACCTGCAGACGTTTCGCTTGCTGTAACTTTGCCACGCCGTGCATGACTTACCAACGTACGTTAGGAAGAGCCAAGTTACAGCCACGTTCGTGCAGAGCTGGGTGCTCTCTCGAAGCCTGGATAGCTCAGTCGGTAGAGCATCAGACTTTTAATCTGAGGGTCCAGGGTTCAAGTCCCTGTTCAGGCGATTTCTTTACAGCCGGGCGACGCCATCTTTCGCCCTGGTGCGGAGGAAATGCCCGACTGCTGAACGATTTACTCTGGCCGTCAGCGCTTGCTTAGCGCACTCTTTGCTACTCTCCGCGTCAAAGCCTGTAAAAGTCACCGTGGCGGACACTGGTGTTTTTCACCGAAATCCTTCGCTTTTCAGTAATGGCTTGAAATTCACAGGCCCACTAATTGCCTTTCAGCCAAAGTGCTGTCGCTGAGTTGGACGGTGAAAAGAGTTGAGCGGTGATTTCTATGACCCCGACGTGATTTGAACACGCAACCTTCTGATCTGGAGTCAGACGCGCTACCGTTGCGCCACGAGGTCCCACAGGTGCTGCACAGATAAACTTTCCCACTTCTCCCTGTATCTGCTATTGAAACCTCGAGCAATGCAGGCTTTCAGTGCAGGGGGAGCCATTCTCTGTTGCACCTGCAGACGTTTCGCTTGCTGTAACTTTGCCACGCCGTGCATGACTTACCAACGTACGTTAGGAAGAGCCAAGTTACAGCCACGTTCGTGCAGAGCTGGGTGCTCTCTCGAAGCCTGGATAGCTCAGTCGGTAGAGCATCAGACTTTTAATCTGAGGGTCCAGGGTTCAAGTCCCTGTTCAGGCGATTTCTTTACAGTCGGGCGACGCCATCTTTCGCCCTGGTGCGGAGGAAATGCCCGACTGCTGAACGATTTACTCTCGCCGTCAGTGCTTGCTTAGCGCACTCTTTGCTACTCTCCGCGTCAAAGCCTGTAAAAGTCACCGTGGCGGACACTGGTGTTTTTCACCGAAATCCTTCGCTTTTCAGTAATGGCTTGAAATTCACAGGCCCACTAATTGCCTTTCAGCCAAAGTGCTGTCGCTGAGTTGGACGGTGAAAAGAGTTGAGCGGTGATTTCTATGACCCCGACGTGATTTGAACACGCAACCTTCTGATCTGGAGTCAGACGCGCTACCGTTGCTCCACGAGGTCCCACAGGTGCTGCACAGATAAACTTTCCCACTTCTCCCTGTATCTGCTATTGAAACCTCGAGCAATGCAGGCTTTCAGTGCAGGGGGAGCCATTCTCTGTTGCACCTGCAGACGTTTCGCTTGCTGTAACTTTGCCACGCCGTGCATGACTTACCAACGTACGTTAGGAAGAGCCAAGTTACAGCCACGTTCGTGCAGAGCTGGGTGCTCTCTCGAAGCCTGGATAGCTCAGTCGGTAGAGCATCAGACTTTTAATCTGAGGGTCCAGGGTTCAAGTCCCTGTTCAGGCGATTTCTTTACAGCCGGGCGACGCCATCTTTCGCCCTGGCGCGAAGGAAATGCCCGACTGCTGAACGATTTACTCTGGCCGTCAGCGCTTGCTTAGCGCACTCTTTGCTACTCTCCGCGTCAAAGCCTGTAAAAGTCACCGTGGCGGACACTGGTGTTTTTCACCGAAATCCTTCGCTTTTCAGTAATGGCTTGAAATTCACAGGCCCACTAATTGCCTTTCAGCCAAAGTGCTGTCGCTGAGTTGGACGGTGAAAAGAGTTGAGCGGTGATTTCTATGACCCCGACGTGATTTGAACACGCAACCTTCTGATCTGGAGTCAGACGCGCTACCGTTGCGCCACGAGGTCCCACAGGTGCTGCACAGATAAACTTTCCCACTTCTCCCTGTATCTGCTATTGAAACCTCGAGCAATGCAGGCTTTCAGTGCAGGGGGAGCCATTCTCTGTTGCACCTGCAGACGTTTCGCTTGCTGTAACTTTGCCACGCCGTGCATGACTTACCAACGTACGTTAGGAAGAGCCAAGTTACAGCCACGTTCGTGCAGAGCTGGGTGCTCTCTCGAAGCCTGGATAGCTCAGTCGGTAGAGCATCAGACTTTTAATCTGAGGGTCCAGGGTTCAAGTCCCTGTTCAGGCGATTTCTTTACAGCCGGGCGACGCCATCTTTCGCCCTGGCGCGGAGGAAATGCCCGACTGCTGAACGATTTACTCTGGCCGTCAGCGCTTGCTTAGCGCACTCTTTGCTACTCTCCGCGTCAAAGCCTGTAAAAGTCACCGTGGCGGACACTGGTGTTTTTCACCGAAATCCTTCGCTTTTCAGTAATGGCTTGAAATTCACAGGCCCACTAATTGCCTTTCAGCCAAAGTGCTGTCGCTGAGTTGGACGGTGAAAAGAGTTGAGCGGTGATTTCTATGACCCCGACGTGATTTGAACACGCAACCTTCTGATCTGGAGTCAGACGCGCTACCGTTGCGCCACGAGGTCCCACAGGTGCTGCACAGATAAACTTTCCCACTTCTCCCTGTATCTGCTATTGAAACCTCGAGCAATGCAGGCTTTCAGTGCAGGGGGAGCCATTCTCTGTTGCACCTGCAGACGTTTCGCTTGCTGTAACTTTGCCACGCCGTGCATGACTTACCAACGTACGTTAGGAAGAGCCAAGTTACAGCCACGTTCGTGCAGAGCTGGGTGCTCTCTCGAAGCCTGGATAGCTCAGTCGGTAGAGCATCAGACTTTTAATCTGAGGGTCCAGGGTTCAAGTCCCTGTTCAGGCGATTTCTTTACAGCCGGGCGACGCCATCTTTCGCCCTGGTGCGGAGGAAATGCCCGACTGCTGAACGATTTACTCTGGCCGTCAGCGCTTGCTTAGCGCACTCTTTGCTACTCTCCGCGTCAAAGCCTGTAAAAGTCACCGTGGCGGACACTGGTGTTTTTCACCGAAATCCTTCGCTTTTCAGTAATGGCTTGAAATTCACAGGCCCACTAATTGCCTTTCAGCCAAAGTGCTGTCGCTGAGTTGGACGGTGAAAAGAGTTGAGCGGTGATTTCTATGACCCCGACGTGATTTGAACACGCAACCTTCTGATCTGGAGTCAGACGCGCTACCGTTGCGCCACGAGGTCCCACAGGTGCTGCACAGATAAACTTTCCCACTTCTCCCTGTATCTGCTATTGAAACCTCGAGCAATGCAGGCTTTCAGTGCAGGGGGAGCCATTCTCTGTTGCACCTGCAGACGTTTCGCTTGCTGTAACTTTGCCACGCCGTGCATGACTTACCAACGTACGTTAGGAAGAGCCAAGTTACAGCCACGTTCGTGCAGAGCTGGGTGCTCTCTCGAAGCCTGGATAGCTCAGTCGGTAGAGCATCAGACTTTTAATCTGAGGGTCCAGGGTTCAAGTCCCTGTTCAGGCGATTTCTTTACAGCCGGGCGACGCCATCTTTCGCCCTGGTGCGGAGGAAATGCCCGACTGCTGAACGATTTACTCTGGCCGTCAGCGCTTGCTTAGCGCACTCTTTGCTACTCTCCGCGTCAAAGCCTGTAAAAGTCACCGTGGCGGACACTGGTGTTTTTCACCGAAATCCTTCGCTTTTCAGTAATGGCTTGAAATTCACAGGCCCACTAATTGCCTTTCAGCCAAAGTGCTGTCGCTGAGTTGGACGGTGAAAAGAGTTGAGCGGTGATTTCTATGACCCCGACGTGATTTGAACACGCAACCTTCTGATCTGGAGTCAGACGCGCTACCGTTGCGCCACGAGGTCCCACAGGTGCTGCACAGATAAACTTTCCCACTTCTCCCTGTATCTGCTATTGAAACCTCGAGCAATGCAGGCTTTCAGTGCAGGGGGAGCCATTCTCTGTTGCACCTGCAGACGTTTCGCTTGCTGTAACTTTGCCACGCCGTGCATGACTTACCAACGTACGTTAGGAAGAGCCAAGTTACAGCCACCTTCGTGCAGAGCTGGGTGCTCTCTCGAAGCCTGGATAGCTCAGTCGGTAGAGCATCAGACTTTTAATCTGAGGGTCCAGGGTTCAAGTCCCTGTTCAGGCGATTTCTTTACAGCCGGGCGACGCCATCTTTCGCCCTGGTGCGGAGGAAATGCCCGACTGCTGAACGATTTACTCTGGCCGTCAGCGCTTGCTTAGCGCACTCTTTGCTACTCTCCGCGTCAAAGCCTGTAAAAGTCACCGTGGCGGACACTGGTGTTTTTCACCGAAATCCTTCGCTTTTCAGTAATGGCTTGAAATTCACAGGCCCACTAATTGCCTTTCAGCCAAAGTGCTGTCGCTGAGTTGGACGGTGAAAAGAGTTGAGCGGTGATTTCTATGACCCCGACGTGATTTGAACACGCAACCTTCTGATCTGGAGTCAGACGCGCTACCGTTGCGCCACGAGGTCCCACAGGTGCTGCACAGATAAACTTTCCCACTTCTCCCTGTATCTGCTATTGAAACCTCGAGCAATGCAGGCTTTCAGTGCAGGGGGAGCCATTCTCTGTTGCACCTGCAGACGTTTCGCTTGCTGTAACTTTGCCACGCCGTGCATGACTTACCAACGTACGTTAGGAAGAGCCAAGTTACAGCCACGTTCGTGCAGAGCTGGGTGCTCTCTCGAAGCCTGGATAGCTCAGTCGGTAGAGCATCAGACTTTTAATCTGAGGGTCCAGGGTTCAAGTCCCTGTTCAGGCGATTTCTTTACAGCCGGGCGACGCCATCTTTCGCCCTGGTGCGGAGGAAATGCCCGACTGCTGAACGATTTACTCTGGCCGTCAGCGCTTGCTTAGCGCACTCTTTGCTACTCTCCGCGTCAAAGCCTGTAAAAGTCACCGTGGCGGACACTGGTGTTTTTCACCGAAATCCTTCGCTTTTCAGTAATGGCTTGAAATTCACAGGCCCACTAATTGCCTTTCAGCCAAAGTGCTGTCGCTGAGTTGGACGGTGAAAAGAGTTGAGCGGTGATTTCTATGACCCCGACGTGATTTGAACACGCAACCTTCTGATCTGGAGTCAGACGCGCTACCGTTGCGCCACGAGGTCCCACAGGTGCTGCACAGATAAACTTTCCCACTTCTCCCTGTATCTGCTATTGAAACCTCGAGCAATGCAGGCTTTCAGTGCAGGGGGAGCCATTCTCTGTTGCACCTGCAGACGTTTCGCTTGCTGTAACTTTGCCACGCCGTGCATGACTTACCAACGTACGTTAGGAAGAGCCAAGTTACAGCCACCTTCGTGCAGAGCTGGGTGCTCTCTCGAAGCCTGGATAGCTCAGTCGGTAGAGCATCAGACTTTTAATCTGAGGGTCCAGGGTTCAAGTCCCTGTTCAGGCGATTTCTTTACAGCCGGGCGACGCCATCTTTCGCCCTGGTGCGGAGGAAATGCCCGACTGCTGAACGATTTACTCTGGCCGTCAGCGCTTGCTTAGCGCACTCTTTGCTACTCTCCGCGTCAAAGCCTGTAAAAGTCACCGTGGCGGACACTGGTGTTTTTCACCGAAATCCTTCGCTTTTCAGTAATGGCTTGAAATTCACAGGCCCACTAATTGCCTTTCAGCCAAAGTGCTGTCGCTGAGTTGGACGGTGAAAAGAGTTGAGCGGTGATTTCTATGACCCCGACGTGATTTGAACACGCAACCTTCTGATCTGGAGTCAGACGCGCTACCGTTGCGCCACGAGGTCCCACAGGTGCTGCACAGATAAACTTTCCCACTTCTCCCTGTATCTGCTATTGAAACCTCGAGCAATGCAGGCTTTCAGTGCAGGGGGAGCCATTCTCTGTTGCACCTGCAGACGTTTCGCTTGCTGTAACTTTGCCACGCCGTGCATGACTTACCAACGTACGTTAGGAAGAGCCAAGTTACAGCCACCTTCGTGCAGAGCTGGGTGCTCTCTCGAAGCCTGGATAGCTCAGTCGGTAGAGCATCAGACTTTTAATCTGAGGGTCCAGGGTTCAAGTCCCTGTTCAGGCGATTTCTTTACAGCCGGGCGACGCCATCTTTCGCCCTGGTGCGGAGGAAATGCCCGACTGCTGAACGATTTACTCTGGCCGTCAGCGCTTGCTTAGCGCACTCTTTGCTACTCTCCGCGTCAAAGCCTGTAAAAGTCACCGTGGCGGACACTGGTGTTTTTCACCGAAATCCTTCGCTTTTCAGTAATGGCTTGAAATTCACAGGCCCACTAATTGCCTTTCAGCCAAAGTGCTGTCGCTGAGTTGGACGGTGAAAAGAGTTGAGCGGTGATTTCTATGACCCCGACGTGATTTGAACACGCAACCTTCTGATCTGGAGTCAGACGCGCTACCGTTGCGCCACGAGGTCCCACAGGTGCTGCACAGATAAACTTTCCCACTTCTCCCTGTATCTGCTATTGAAACCTCGAGCAATGCAGGCTTTCAGTGCAGGGGGAGCCATTCTCTGTTGCACCTGCAGACGTTTCGCTTGCTGTAACTTTGCCACGCCGTGCATGACTTACCAACGTACGTTAGGAAGAGCCAAGTTACAGCCACGTTCGTGCAGAGCTGGGTGCTCTCTCGAAGCCTGGATAGCTCAGTCGGTAGAGCATCAGACTTTTAATCTGAGGGTCCAGGGTTCAAGTCCCTGTTCAGGCGATTTCTTTACAGCCGGGCGACGCCATCTTTCGCCCTGGTGCGGAGGAAATGCCCGACTGCTGAACGATTTACTCTGGCCGTCAGCGCTTGCTTAGCGCACTCTTTGCTACTCTCCGCGTCAAAGCCTGTAAAAGTCACCGTGGCGGACACTGGTGTTTTTCACCGAAATCCTTCGCTTTTCAGTAATGGCTTGAAATTCACAGGCCCACTAATTGCCTTTCAGCCAAAGTGCTGTCGCTGAGTTGGACGGTGAAAAGAGTTGAGCGGTGATTTCTATGACCCCGACGTGATTTGAACACGCAACCTTCTGATCTGGAGTCAGACGCGCTACCGTTGCGCCACGAGGTCCCACA
Organism: Sardina pilchardus; assembly: GCF_963854185.1. NCBI lineage: Eukaryota > Metazoa > Chordata > Actinopteri > Clupeiformes > Clupeidae > Sardina > Sardina pilchardus. The sequence continues at coordinate 391,937 of NC_084998.1, read as the reverse complement.
GGTGCTGCACAGATAAACTTTCCCACTTCTCCCTGTATCTGCTATTGAAACCTCGAGCAATGCAGGCTTTCAGTGCAGGGGGAGCCATTCTCTGTTGCACCTGCAGACGTTTCGCTTGCTGTAACTTTGCCACGCCGTGCATGACTTACCAACGTACGTTAGGAAGAGCCAAGTTACAGCCACGTTCGTGCAGAGCTGGGTGCTCTCTCGAAGCCTGGATAGCTCAGTCGGTAGAGCATCAGACTTTTAATCTGAGGGTCCAGGGTTCAAGTCCCTGTTCAGGCGATTTCTTTACAGCCGGGCGACGCCATCTTTCGCCCTGGTGCGGAGGAAATGCCCGACTGCTGAACGATTTACTCTGGCCGTCAGCGCTTGCTTAGCGCACTCTTTGCTACTCTCCGCGTCAAAGCCTGTAAAAGTCACCGTGGCGGACACTGGTGTTTTTCACCGAAATCCTTCGCTTTTCAGTAATGGCTTGAAATTCACAGGCCCACTAATTGCCTTTCAGCCAAAGTGCTGTCGCTGAGTTGGACGGTGAAAAGAGTTGAGCGGTGATTTCTATGACCCCGACGTGATTTGAACACGCAACCTTCTGATCTGGAGTCAGACGCGCTACCGTTGCGCCACGAGGTCCCACAGGTGCTGCACAGATAAACTTTCCCACTTCTCCCTGTATCTGCTATTGAAACCTCGAGCAATGCAGGCTTTCAGTGCAGGGGGAGCCATTCTCTGTTGCACCTGCAGACGTTTCGCTTGCTGTAACTTTGCCACGCCGTGCATGACTTACCAACGTACGTTAGGAAGAGCCAAGTTACAGCCACGTTCGTGCAGAGCTGGGTGCTCTCTCGAAGCCTGGATAGCTCAGTCGGTAGAGCATCAGACTTTTAATCTGAGGGTCCAGGGTTCAAGTCCCTGTTCAGGCGATTTCTTTACAGCCGGGCGACGCCATCTTTCGCCCTGGTGCGGAGGAAATGCCCGACTGCTGAACGATTTACTCTGGCCGTCAGCGCTTGCTTAGCGCACTCTTTGCTACTCTCCGCGTCAAAGCCTGTAAAAGTCACCGTGGCGGACACTGGTGTTTTTCACCGAAATCCTTCGCTTTTCAGTAATGGCTTGAAATTCACAGGCCCACTAATTGCCTTTCAGCCAAAGTGCTGTCGCTGAGTTGGACGGTGAAAAGAGTTGAGCGGTGATTTCTATGACCCCGACGTGATTTGAACACGCAACCTTCTGATCTGGAGTCAGACGCGCTACCGTTGCGCCACGAGGTCCCACAGGTGCTGCACAGATAAACTTTCCCACTTCTCCCTGTATCTGCTATTGAAACCTCGAGCAATGCAGGCTTTCAGTGCAGGGGGAGCCATTCTCTGTTGCACCTGCAGACGTTTCGCTTGCTGTAACTTTGCCACGCCGTGCATGACTTACCAACGTACGTTAGGAAGAGCCAAGTTACAGCCACGTTCGTGCAGAGCTGGGTGCTCTCTCGAAGCCTGGATAGCTCAGTCGGTAGAGCATCAGACTTTTAATCTGAGGGTCCAGGGTTCAAGTCCCTGTTCAGGCGATTTCTTTACAGCCGGGCGACGCCATCTTTCGCCCTGGTGCGGAGGAAATGCCCGACTGCTGAACGATTTACTCTGGCCGTCAGCGCTTGCTTAGCGCACTCTTTGCTACTCTCCGCGTCAAAGCCTGTAAAAGTCACCGTGGCGGACACTGGTGTTTTTCACCGAAATCCTTCGCTTTTCAGTAATGGCTTGAAATTCACAGGCCCACTAATTGCCTTTCAGCCAAAGTGCTGTCGCTGAGTTGGACGGTGAAAAGAGTTGAGCGGTGATTTCTATGACCCCGACGTGATTTGAACACGCAACCTTCTGATCTGGAGTCAGACGCGCTACCGTTGCGCCACGAGGTCCCACAGGTGCTGCACAGATAAACTTTCCCACTTCTCCCTGTATCTGCTATTGAAACCTCGAGCAATGCAGGCTTTCAGTGCAGGGGGAGCCATTCTCTGTTGCACCTGCAGACGTTTCGCTTGCTGTAACTTTGCCACGCCGTGCATGACTTACCAACGTACGTTAGGAAGAGCCAAGTTACAGCCACGTTCGTGCAGAGCTGGGTGCTCTCTCGAAGCCTGGATAGCTCAGTCGGTAGAGCATCAGACTTTTAATCTGAGGGTCCAGGGTTCAAGTCCCTGTTCAGGCGATTTCTTTACAGCCGGGCGACGCCATCTTTCGCCCTGGTGCGGAGGAAATGCCCGACTGCTGAACGATTTACTCTGGCCGTCAGCGCTTGCTTAGCGCACTCTTTGCTACTCTCCGCGTCAAAGCCTGTAAAAGTCACCGTGGCGGACACTGGTGTTTTTCACCGAAATCCTTCGCTTTTCAGTAATGGCTTGAAATTCACAGGCCCACTAATTGCCTTTCAGCCAAAGTGCTGTCGCTGAGTTGGACGGTGAAAAGAGTTGAGCGGTGATTTCTATGACCCCGACGTGATTTGAACACGCAACCTTCTGATCTGGAGTCAGACGCGCTACCGTTGCGCCACGAGGTCCCACAGGTGCTGCACAGATAAACTTTCCCACTTCTCCCTGTATCTGCTATTGAAACCTCGAGCAATGCAGGCTTTCAGTGCAGGGGGAGCCATTCTCTGTTGCACCTGCAGACGTTTCGCTTGCTGTAACTTTGCCACGCCGTGCATGACTTACCAACGTACGTTAGGAAGAGCCAAGTTACAGCCACGTTCGTGCAGAGCTGGGTGCTCTCTCGAAGCCTGGATAGCTCAGTCGGTAGAGCATCAGACTTTTAATCTGAGGGTCCAGGGTTCAAGTCCCTGTTCAGGCGATTTCTTTACAGCCGGGCGACGCCATCTTTCGCCCTGGTGCGGAGGAAATGCCCGACTGCTGAACGATTTACTCTGGCCGTCAGCGCTTGCTTAGCGCACTCTTTGCTACTCTCCGCGTCAAAGCCTGTAAAAGTCACCGTGGCGGACACTGGTGTTTTTCACCGAAATCCTTCGCTTTTCAGTAATGGCTTGAAATTCACAGGCCCACTAATTGCCTTTCAGCCAAAGTGCTGTCGCTGAGTTGGACGGTGAAAAGAGTTGAGCGGTGATTTCTATGACCCCGACGTGATTTGAACACGCAACCTTCTGATCTGGAGTCAGACGCGCTACCGTTGCGCCACGAGGTCCCACAGGTGCTGCACCGATAAACTTTCCCACTTCTCCCTGTATCTGCTATTGAAACCTCGAGCAATGCAGGCTTTCAGTGCAGGGGGAGCCATTCTCTGTTGCACCTGCAGACGTTTCGCTTGCTGTAACTTTGCCACGCCGTGCATGACTTACCAACGTACGTTAGGAAGAGCCAAGTTACAGCCACGTTCGTGCAGAGCTGGGTGCTCTCTCGAAGCCTGGATAGCTCAGTCGGTAGAGCATCAGACTTTTAATCTGAGGGTCCAGGGTTCAAGTCCCTGTTCAGGCGATTTCTTTACAGCCGGGCGACGCCATCTTTCGCCCTGGTGCGGAGGAAATGCCCGACTGCTGAACGATTTACTCTGGCCGTCAGCGCTTGCTTAGCGCACTCTTTGCTACTCTCCGCGTCAAAGCCTGTAAAAGTCACCGTGGCGGACACTGGTGTTTTTCACCGAAATCCTTCGCTTTTCAGTAATGGCTTGAAATTCACAGGCCCACTAATTGCCTTTCAGCCAAAGTGCTGTCGCTGAGTTGGACGGTGAAAAGAGTTGAGCGGTGATTTCTATGACCCCGACGTGATTTGAACACGCAACCTTCTGATCTGGAGTCAGACGCGCTACCGTTGCGCCACGAGGTCCCACAGGTGCTGCACCGATAAACTTTCCCACTTCTCCCTGTATCTGCTATTGAAACCTCGAGCAATGCAGGCTTTCAGTGCAGGGGGAGCCATTCTCTGTTGCACCTGCAGACGTTTCGCTTGCTGTAACTTTGCCACGCCGTGCATGACTTACCAACGTACGTTAGGAAGAGCCAAGTTACAGCCACGTTCGTGCAGAGCTGGGTGCTCTCTCGAAGCCTGGATAGCTCAGTCGGTAGAGCATCAGACTTTTAATCTGAGGGTCCAGGGTTCAAGTCCCTGTTCAGGCGATTTCTTTACAGCCGGGCGACGCCATCTTTCGCCCTGGTGCGGAGGAAATGCCCGACTGCTGAACGATTTACTCTGGCCGTCAGCGCTTGCTTAGCGCACTCTTTGCTACTCTCCGCGTCAAAGCCTGTAAAAGTCACCGTGGCGGACACTGGTGTTTTTCACCGAAATCCTTCGCTTTTCAGTAATGGCTTGAAATTCACAGGCCCACTAATTGCCTTTCAGCCAAAGTGCTGTCGCTGAGTTGGACGGTGAAAAGAGTTGAGCGGTGATTTCTATGACCCCGACGTGATTTGAACACGCAACCTTCTGATCTGGAGTCAGACGCGCTACCGTTGCGCCACGAGGTCCCACAGGTGCTGCACCGATAAACTTTCCCACTTCTCCCTGTATCTGCTATTGAAACCTCGAGCAATGCAGGCTTTCAGTGCAGGGGGAGCCATTCTCTGTTGCACCTGCAGACGTTTCGCTTGCTGTAACTTTGCCACGCCGTGCATGACTTACCAACGTACGTTAGGAAGAGCCAAGTTACAGCCACGTTCGTGCAGAGCTGGGTGCTCTCTCGAAGCCTGGATAGCTCAGTCGGTAGAGCATCAGACTTTTAATCTGAGGGTCCAGGGTTCAAGTCCCTGTTCAGGCGATTTCTTTACAGCCGGGCGACGCCATCTTTCGCCCTGGTGCGGAGGAAATGCCCGACTGCTGAACGATTTACTCTGGCCGTCAGCGCTTGCTTAGCGCACTCTTTGCTACTCTCCGCGTCAAAGCCTGTAAAAGTCACCGTGGCGGACACTGGTGTTTTTCACCGAAATCCTTCGCTTTTCAGTAATGGCTTGAAATTCACAGGCCCACTAATTGCCTTTCAGCCAAAGTGCTGTCGCTGAGTTGGACGGTGAAAAGAGTTGAGCGGTGATTTCTATGACCCCGACGTGATTTGAACACGCAACCTTCTGATCTGGAGTCAGACGCGCTACCGTTGCGCCACGAGGTCCCACAGGTGCTGCACCGATAAACTTTCCCACTTCTCCCTGTATCTGCTATTGAAACCTCGAGCAATGCAGGCTTTCAGTGCAGGGGGAGCCATTCTCTGTTGCACCTGCAGACGTTTCGCTTGCTGTAACTTTGCCACGCCGTGCATGACTTACCAACGTACGTTAGGAAGAGCCAAGTTACAGCCACGTTCGTGCAGAGCTGGGTGCTCTCTCGAAGCCTGGATAGCTCAGTCGGTAGAGCATCAGACTTTTAATCTGAGGGTCCAGGGTTCAAGTCCCTGTTCAGGCGATTTCTTTACAGCCGGGCGACGCCATCTTTCGCCCTGGTGCGGAGGAAATGCCCGACTGCTGAACGATTTACTCTGGCCGTCAGCGCTTGCTTAGCGCACTCTTTGCTACTCTCCGCGTCAAAGCCTGTAAAAGTCACCGTGGCGGACACTGGTGTTTTTCACCGAAATCCTTCGCTTTTCAGTAATGGCTTGAAATTCACAGGCCCACTAATTGCCTTTCAGCCAAAGTGCTGTCGCTGAGTTGGACGGTGAAAAGAGTTGAGCGGTGATTTCTATGACCCCGACGTGATTTGAACACGCAACCTTCTGATCTGGAGTCAGACGCGCTACCGTTGCGCCACGAGGTCCCACAGGTGCTGCACCGATAAACTTTCCCACTTCTCCCTGTATCTGCTATTGAAACCTCGAGCAATGCAGGCTTTCAGTGCAGGGGGAGCCATTCTCTGTTGCACCTGCAGACGTTTCGCTTGCTGTAACTTTGCCACGCCGTGCATGACTTACCAACGTACGTTAGGAAGAGCCAAGTTACAGCCACGTTCGTGCAGAGCTGGGTGCTCTCTCGAAGCCTGGATAGCTCAGTCGGTAGAGCATCAGACTTTTAATCTGAGGGTCCAGGGTTCAAGTCCCTGTTCAGGCGATTTCTTTACAGCCGGGCGACGCCATCTTTCGCCCTGGTGCGGAGGAAATGCCCGACTGCTGAACGATTTACTCTGGCCGTCAGCGCTTGCTTAGCGCACTCTTTGCTACTCTCCGCGTCAAAGCCTGTAAAAGTCACCGTGGCGGACACTGGTGTTTTTCACCGAAATCCTTCGCTTTTCAGTAATGGCTTGAAATTCACAGGCCCACTAATTGCCTTTCAGCCAAAGTGCTGTCGCTGAGTTGGACGGTGAAAAGAGTTGAGCGGTGATTTCTATGACCCCGACGTGATTTGAACACGCAACCTTCTGATCTGGAGTCAGACGCGCTACCGTTGCGCCACGAGGTCCCACAGGTGCTGCACCGATAAACTTTCCCACTTCTCCCTGTATCTGCTATTGAAACCTCGAGCAATGCAGGCTTTCAGTGCAGGGGGAGCCATTCTCTGTTGCACCTGCAGACGTTTCGCTTGCTGTAACTTTGCCACGCCGTGCATGACTTACCAACGTACGTTAGGAAGAGCCAAGTTACAGCCACGTTCGTGCAGAGCTGGGTGCTCTCTCGAAGCCTGGATAGCTCAGTCGGTAGAGCATCAGACTTTTAATCTGAGGGTCCAGGGTTCAAGTCCCTGTTCAGGCGATTTCTTTACAGCCGGGCGACGCCATCTTTCGCCCTGGTGCGGAGGAAATGCCCGACTGCTGAACGATTTACTCTGGCCGTCAGCGCTTGCTTAGCGCACTCTTTGCTACTCTCCGCGTCAAAGCCTGTAAAAGTCACCGTGGCGGACACTGGTGTTTTTCACCGAAATCCTTCGCTTTTCAGTAATGGCTTGAAATTCACAGGCCCACTAATTGCCTTTCAGCCAAAGTGCTGTCGCTGAGTTGGACGGTGAAAAGAGTTGAGCGGTGATTTCTATGACCCCGACGTGATTTGAACACGCAACCTTCTGATCTGGAGTCAGACGCGCTACCGTTGCGCCACGAGGTCCCACAGGTGCTGCACCGATAAACTTTCCCACTTCTCCCTGTATCTGCTATTGAAACCTCGAGCAATGCAGGCTTTCAGTGCAGGGGGAGCCATTCTCTGTTGCACCTGCAGACGTTTCGCTTGCTGTAACTTTGCCACGCCGTGCATGACTTACCAACGTACGTTAGGAAGAGCCAAGTTACAGCCACGTTCGTGCAGAGCTGGGTGCTCTCTCGAAGCCTGGATAGCTCAGTCGGTAGAGCATCAGACTTTTAATCTGAGGGTCCAGGGTTCAAGTCCCTGTTCAGGCGATTTCTTTACAGCCGGGCGACGCCATCTTTCGCCCTGGTGCGGAGGAAATGCCCGACTGCTGAACGATTTACTCTGGCCGTCAGCGCTTGCTTAGCGCACTCTTTGCTACTCTCCGCGTCAAAGCCTGTAAAAGTCACCGTGGCGGACACTGGTGTTTTTCACCGAAATCCTTCGCTTTTCAGTAATGGCTTGAAATTCACAGGCCCACTAATTGCCTTTCAGCCAAAGTGCTGTCGCTGAGTTGGACGGTGAAAAGAGTTGAGCGGTGATTTCTATGACCCCGACGTGATTTGAACACGCAACCTTCTGATCTGGAGTCAGACGCGCTACCGTTGCGCCACGAGGTCCCACAGGTGCTGCACCGATAAACTTTCCCACTTCTCCCTGTATCTGCTATTGAAACCTCGAGCAATGCAGGCTTTCAGTGCAGGGGGAGCCATTCTCTGTTGCACCTGCAGACGTTTCGCTTGCTGTAACTTTGCCACGCCGTGCATGACTTACCAACGTACGTTAGGAAGAGCCAAGTTACAGCCACGTTCGTGCAGAGCTGGGTGCTCTCTCGAAGCCTGGATAGCTCAGTCGGTAGAGCATCAGACTTTTAATCTGAGGGTCCAGGGTTCAAGTCCCTGTTCAGGCGATTTCTTTACAGCCGGGCGACGCCATCTTTCGCCCTGGTGCGGAGGAAATGCCCGACTGCTGAACGATTTACTCTGGCCGTCAGCGCTTGCTTAGCGCACTCTTTGCTACTCTCCGCGTCAAAGCCTGTAAAAGTCACCGTGGCGGACACTGGTGTTTTTCACCGAAATCCTTCGCTTTTCAGTAATGGCTTGAAATTCACAGGCCCACTAATTGCCTTTCAGCCAAAGTGCTGTCGCTGAGTTGGACGGTGAAAAGAGTTGAGCGGTGATTTCTATGACCCCGACGTGATTTGAACACGCAACCTTCTGATCTGGAGTCAGACGCGCTACCGTTGCGCCACGAGGTCCCACAGGTGCTGCACCGATAAACTTTCCCACTTCTCCCTGTATCTGCTATTGAAACCTCGAGCAATGCAGGCTTTCAGTGCAGGGGGAGCCATTCTCTGTTGCACCTGCAGACGTTTCGCTTGCTGTAACTTTGCCACGCCGTGCATGACTTACCAACGTACGTTAGGAAGAGCCAAGTTACAGCCACGTTCGTGCAGAGCTGGGTGCTCTCTCGAAGCCTGGATAGCTCAGTCGGTAGAGCATCAGACTTTTAATCTGAGGGTCCAGGGTTCAAGTCCCTGTTCAGGCGATTTCTTTACAGCCGGGCGACGCCATCTTTCGCCCTGGTGCGGAGGAAATGCCCGACTGCTGAACGATTTACTCTGGCCGTCAGCGCTTGCTTAGCGCACTCTTTGCTACTCTCCGCGTCAAAGCCTGTAAAAGTCACCGTGGCGGACACTGGTGTTTTTCACCGAAATCCTTCGCTTTTCAGTAATGGCTTGAAATTCACAGGCCCACTAATTGCCTTTCAGCCAAAGTGCTGTCGCTGAGTTGGACGGTGAAAAGAGTTGAGCGGTGATTTCTATGACCCCGACGTGATTTGAACACGCAACCTTCTGATCTGGAGTCAGACGCGCTACCGTTGCGCCACGAGGTCCCACAGGTGCTGCACCGATAAACTTTCCCACTTCTCCCTGTATCTGCTATTGAAACCTCGAGCAATGCAGGCTTTCAGTGCAGGGGGAGCCATTCTCTGTTGCACCTGCAGACGTTTCGCTTGCTGTAACTTTGCCACGCCGTGCATGACTTACCAACGTACGTTAGGAAGAGCCAAGTTACAGCCACGTTCGTGCAGAGCTGGGTGCTCTCTCGAAGCCTGGATAGCTCAGTCGGTAGAGCATCAGACTTTTAATCTGAGGGTCCAGGGTTCAAGTCCCTGTTCAGGCGATTTCTTTACAGCCGGGCGACGCCATCTTTCGCCCTGGTGCGGAGGAAATGCCCGACTGCTGAACGATTTACTCTGGCCGTCAGCGCTTGCTTAGCGCACTCTTTGCTACTCTCCGCGTCAAAGCCTGTAAAAGTCACCGTGGCGGACACTGGTGTTTTTCACCGAAATCCTTCGCTTTTCAGTAATGGCTTGAAATTCACAGGCCCACTAATTGCCTTTCAGCCAAAGTGCTGTCGCTGAGTTGGACGGTGAAAAGAGTTGAGCGGTGATTTCTATGACCCCGACGTGATTTGAACACGCAACCTTCTGATCTGGAGTCAGACGCGCTACCGTTGCGCCACGAGGTCCCACAGGTGCTGCACCGATAAACTTTCCCACTTCTCCCTGTATCTGCTATTGAAACCTCGAGCAATGCAGGCTTTCAGTGCAGGGGGAGCCATTCTCTGTTGCACCTGCAGACGTTTCGCTTGCTGTAACTTTGCCACGCCGTGCATGACTTACCAACGTACGTTAGGAAGAGCCAAGTTACAGCCACGTTCGTGCAGAGCTGGGTGCTCTCTCGAAGCCTGGATAGCTCAGTCGGTAGAGCATCAGACTTTTAATCTGAGGGTCCAGGGTTCAAGTCCCTGTTCAGGCGATTTCTTTACAGCCGGGCGACGCCATCTTTCGCCCTGGTGCGGAGGAAATGCCCGACTGCTGAACGATTTACTCTGGCCGTCAGCGCTTGCTTAGCGCACTCTTTGCTACTCTCCGCGTCAAAGCCTGTAAAAGTCACCGTGGCGGACACTGGTGTTTTTCACCGAAATCCTTCGCTTTTCAGTAATGGCTTGAAATTCACAGGCCCACTAATTGCCTTTCAGCCAAAGTGCTGTCGCTGAGTTGGACGGTGAAAAGAGTTGAGCGGTGATTTCTATGACCCCGACGTGATTTGAACACGCAACCTTCTGATCTGGAGTCAGACGCGCTACCGTTGCGCCACGAGGTCCCACAGGTGCTGCACCGATAAACTTTCCCACTTCTCCCTGTATCTGCTATTGAAACCTCGAGCAATGCAGGCTTTCAGTGCAGGGGGAGCCATTCTCTGTTGCACCTGCAGACGTTTCGCTTGCTGTAACTTTGCCACGCCGTGCATGACTTACCAACGTACGTTAGGAAGAGCCAAGTTACAGCCACGTTCGTGCAGAGCTGGGTGCTCTCTCGAAGCCTGGATAGCTCAGTCGGTAGAGCATCAGACTTTTAATCTGAGGGTCCAGGGTTCAAGTCCCTGTTCAGGCGATTTCTTTACAGCCGGGCGACGCCATCTTTCGCCCTGGTGCGGAGGAAATGCCCGACTGCTGAACGATTTACTCTGGCCGTCAGCGCTTGCTTAGCGCACTCTTTGCTACTCTCCGCGTCAAAGCCTGTAAAAGTCACCGTGGCGGACACTGGTGTTTTTCACCGAAATCCTTCGCTTTTCAGTAATGGCTTGAAATTCACAGGCCCACTAATTGCCTTTCAGCCAAAGTGCTGTCGCTGAGTTGGACGGTGAAAAGAGTTGAGCGGTGATTTCTATGACCCCGACGTGATTTGAACACGCAACCTTCTGATCTGGAGTCAGACGCGCTACCGTTGCGCCACGAGGTCCCACAGGTGCTGCACCGATAAACTTTCCCACTTCTCCCTGTATCTGCTATTGAAACCTCGAGCAATGCAGGCTTTCAGTGCAGGGGGAGCCATTCTCTGTTGCACCTGCAGACGTTTCGCTTGCTGTAACTTTGCCACGCCGTGCATGACTTACCAACGTACGTTAGGAAGAGCCAAGTTACAGCCACGTTCGTGCAGAGCTGGGTGCTCTCTCGAAGCCTGGATAGCTCAGTCGGTAGAGCATCAGACTTTTAATCTGAGGGTCCAGGGTTCAAGTCCCTGTTCAGGCGATTTCTTTACAGCCGGGCGACGCCATCTTTCGCCCTGGTGCGGAGGAAATGCCCGACTGCTGAACGATTTACTCTGGCCGTCAGCGCTTGCTTAGCGCACTCTTTGCTACTCTCCGCGTCAAAGCCTGTAAAAGTCACCGTGGCGGACACTGGTGTTTTTCACCGAAATCCTTCGCTTTTCAGTAATGGCTTGAAATTCACAGGCCCACTAATTGCCTTTCAGCCAAAGTGCTGTCGCTGAGTTGGACGGTGAAAAGAGTTGAGCGGTGATTTCTATGACCCCGACGTGATTTGAACACGCAACCTTCTGATCTGGAGTCAGACGCGCTACCGTTGCGCCACGAGGTCCCACAGGTGCTGCACCGATAAACTTTCCCACTTCTCCCTGTATCTGCTATTGAAACCTCGAGCAATGCAGGCTTTCAGTGCAGGGGGAGCCATTCTCTGTTGCACCTGCAGACGTTTCGCTTGCTGTAACTTTGCCACGCCGTGCATGACTTACCAACGTACGTTAGGAAGAGCCAAGTTACAGCCACGTTCGTGCAGAGCTGGGTGCTCTCTCGAAGCCTGGATAGCTCAGTCGGTAGAGCATCAGACTTTTAATCTGAGGGTCCAGGGTTCAAGTCCCTGTTCAGGCGATTTCTTTACAGCCGGGCGACGCCATCTTTCGCCCTGGTGCGGAGGAAATGCCCGACTGCTGAACGATTTACTCTGGCCGTCAGCGCTTGCTTAGCGCACTCTTTGCTACTCTCCGCGTCAAAGCCTGTAAAAGTCACCGTGGCGGACACTGGTGTTTTTCACCGAAATCCTTCGCTTTTCAGTAATGGCTTGAAATTCACAGGCCCACTAATTGCCTTTCAGCCAAAGTGCTGTCGCTGAGTTGGACGGTGAAAAGAGTTGAGCGGTGATTTCTATGACCCCGACGTGATTTGAACACGCAACCTTCTGATCTGGAGTCAGACGCGCTACCGTTGCGCCACGAGGTCCCACAGGTGCTGCACCGATAAACTTTCCCACTTCTCCCTGTATCTGCTATTGAAACCTCGAGCAATGCAGGCTTTCAGTGCAGGGGGAGCCATTCTCTGTTGCACCTGCAGACGTTTCGCTTGCTGTAACTTTGCCACGCCGTGCATGACTTACCAACGTACGTTAGGAAGAGCCAAGTTACAGCCACGTTCGTGCAGAGCTGGGTGCTCTCTCGAAGCCTGGATAGCTCAGTCGGTAGAGCATCAGACTTTTAATCTGAGGGTCCAGGGTTCAAGTCCCTGTTCAGGCGATTTCTTTACAGCCGGGCGACGCCATCTTTCGCCCTGGTGCGGAGGAAATGCCCGACTGCTGAACGATTTACTCTGGCCGTCAGCGCTTGCTTAGCGCACTCTTTGCTACTCTCCGCGTCAAAGCCTGTAAAAGTCACCGTGGCGGACACTGGTGTTTTTCACCGAAATCCTTCGCTTTTCAGTAATGGCTTGAAATTCACAGGCCCACTAATTGCCTTTCAGCCAAAGTGCTGTCGCTGAGTTGGACGGTGAAAAGAGTTGAGCGGTGATTTCTATGACCCCGACGTGATTTGAACACGCAACCTTCTGATCTGGAGTCAGACGCGCTACCGTTGCGCCACGAGGTCCCACAGGTGCTGCACCGATAAACTTTCCCACTTCTCCCTGTATCTGCTATTGAAACCTCGAGCAATGCAGGCTTTCAGTGCAGGGGGAGCCATTCTCTGTTGCACCTGCAGACGTTTCGCTTGCTGTAACTTTGCCACGCCGTGCATGACTTACCAACGTACGTTAGGAAGAGCCAAGTTACAGCCACGTTCGTGCAGAGCTGGGTGCTCTCTCGAAGCCTGGATAGCTCAGTCGGTAGAGCATCAGACTTTTAATCTGAGGGTCCAGGGTTCAAGTCCCTGTTCAGGCGATTTCTTTACAGCCGGGCGACGCCATCTTTCGCCCTGGTGCGGAGGAAATGCCCGACTGCTGAACGATTTACTCTGGCCGTCAGCGCTTGCTTAGCGCACTCTTTGCTACTCTCCGCGTCAAAGCCTGTAAAAGTCACCGTGGCGGACACTGGTGTTTTTCACCGAAATCCTTCGCTTTTCAGTAATGGCTTGAAATTCACAGGCCCACTAATTGCCTTTCAGCCAAAGTGCTGTCGCTGAGTTGGACGGTGAAAAGAGTTGAGCGGTGATTTCTATGACCCCGACGTGATTTGAACACGCAACCTTCTGATCTGGAGTCAGACGCGCTACCGTTGCGCCACGAGGTCCCACAGGTGCTGCACCGATAAACTTTCCCACTTCTCCCTGTATCTGCTATTGAAACCTCGAGCAATGCAGGCTTTCAGTGCAGGGGGAGCCATTCTCTGTTGCACCTGCAGACGTTTCGCTTGCTGTAACTTTGCCACGCCGTGCATGACTTACCAACGTACGTTAGGAAGAGCCAAGTTACAGCCACGTTCGTGCAGAGCTGGGTGCTCTCTCGAAGCCTGGATAGCTCAGTCGGTAGAGCATCAGACTTTTAATCTGAGGGTCCAGGGTTCAAGTCCCTGTTCAGGCGATTTCTTTACAGCCGGGCGACGCCATCTTTCGCCCTGGTGCGGAGGAAATGCCCGACTGCTGAACGATTTACTCTGGCCGTCAGCGCTTGCTTAGCGCACTCTTTGCTACTCTCCGCGTCAAAGCCTGTAAAAGTCACCGTGGCGGACACTGGTGTTTTTCACCGAAATCCTTCGCTTTTCAGTAATGGCTTGAAATTCACAGGCCCACTAATTGCCTTTCAGCCAAAGTGCTGTCGCTGAGTTGGACGGTGAAAAGAGTTGAGCGGTGATTTCTATGACCCCGACGTGATTTGAACACGCAACCTTCTGATCTGGAGTCAGACGCGCTACCGTTGCGCCACGAGGTCCCACAGGTGCTGCACCGATAAACTTTCCCACTTCTCCCTGTATCTGCTATTGAAACCTCGAGCAATGCAGGCTTTCAGTGCAGGGGGAGCCATTCTCTGTTGCACCTGCAGACGTTTCGCTTGCTGTAACTTTGCCACGCCGTGCATGACTTACCAACGTACGTTAGGAAGAGCCAAGTTACAGCCACGTTCGTGCAGAGCTGGGTGCTCTCTCGAAGCCTGGATAGCTCAGTCGGTAGAGCATCAGACTTTTAATCTGAGGGTCCAGGGTTCAAGTCCCTGTTCAGGCGATTTCTTTACAGCCGGGCGACGCCATCTTTCGCCCTGGTGCGGAGGAAATGCCCGACTGCTGAACGATTTACTCTGGCCGTCAGCGCTTGCTTAGCGCACTCTTTGCTACTCTCCGCGTCAAAGCCTGTAAAAGTCACCGTGGCGGACACTGGTGTTTTTCACCGAAATCCTTCGCTTTTCAGTAATGGCTTGAAATTCACAGGCCCACTAATTGCCTTTCAGCCAAAGTGCTGTCGCTGAGTTGGACGGTGAAAAGAGTTGAGCGGTGATTTCTATGACCCCGACGTGATTTGAACACGCAACCTTCTGATCTGGAGTCAGACGCGCTACCGTTGCGCCACGAGGTCCCACAGGTGCTGCACCGATAAACTTTCCCACTTCTCCCTGTATCTGCTATTGAAACCTCGAGCAATGCAGGCTTTCAGTGCAGGGGGAGCCATTCTCTGTTGCACCTGCAGACGTTTCGCTTGCTGTAACTTTGCCACGCCGTGCATGACTTACCAACGTACGTTAGGAAGAGCCAAGTTACAGCCACGTTCGTGCAGAGCTGGGTGCTCTCTCGAAGCCTGGATAGCTCAGTCGGTAGAGCATCAGACTTTTAATCTGAGGGTCCAGGGTTCAAGTCCCTGTTCAGGCGATTTCTTTACAGCCGGGCGACGCCATCTTTCGCCCTGGTGCGGAGGAAATGCCCGACTGCTGAACGATTTACTCTGGCCGTCAGCGCTTGCTTAGCGCACTCTTTGCTACTCTCCGCGTCAAAGCCTGTAAAAGTCACCGTGGCGGACACTGGTGTTTTTCACCGAAATCCTTCGCTTTTCAGTAATGGCTTGAAATTCACAGGCCCACTAATTGCCTTTCAGCCAAAGTGCTGTCGCTGAGTTGGACGGTGAAAAGAGTTGAGCGGTGATTTCTATGACCCCGACGTGATTTGAACACGCAACCTTCTGATCTGGAGTCAGACGCGCTACCGTTGCGCCACGAGGTCCCACAGGTGCTGCACCGATAAACTTTCCCACTTCTCCCTGTATCTGCTATTGAAACCTCGAGCAATGCAGGCTTTCAGTGCAGGGGGAGCCATTCTCTGTTGCACCTGCAGACGTTTCGCTTGCTGTAACTTTGCCACGCCGTGCATGACTTACCAACGTACGTTAGGAAGAGCCAAGTTACAGCCACGTTCGTGCAGAGCTGGGTGCTCTCTCGAAGCCTGGATAGCTCAGTCGGTAGAGCATCAGACTTTTAATCTGAGGGTCCAGGGTTCAAGTCCCTGTTCAGGCGATTTCTTTACAGCCGGGCGACGCCATCTTTCGCCCTGGTGCGGAGGAAATGCCCGACTGCTGAACGATTTACTCTGGCCGTCAGCGCTTGCTTAGCGCACTCTTTGCTACTCTCCGCGTCAAAGCCTGTAAAAGTCACCGTGGCGGACACTGGTGTTTTTCACCGAAATCCTTCGCTTTTCAGTAATGGCTTGAAATTCACAGGCCCACTAATTGCCTTTCAGCCAAAGTGCTGTCGCTGAGTTGGACGGTGAAAAGAGTTGAGCGGTGATTTCTATGACCCCGACGTGATTTGAACACGCAACCTTCTGATCTGGAGTCAGACGCGCTACCGTTGCACCACGAGGTCCCACAGGTGCTGCACCGATAAACTTTCCCACTTCTCCCTGTATCTGCTATTGAAACCTCGAGCAATGCAGGCTTTCAGTGCAGGGGGAGCCATTCTCTGTTGCACCTGCAGACGTTTCGCTTGCTGTAACTTTGCCACGCCGTGCATGACTTACCAACGTACGTTAGGAAGAGCCAAGTTACAGCCACGTTCGTGCAGAGCTGGGTGCTCTCTCGAAGCCTGGATAGCTCAGTCGGTAGAGCATCAGACTTTTAATCTGAGGGTCCAGGGTTCAAGTCCCTGTTCAGGCGATTTCTTTACAGCCGGGCGACGCCATCTTTCGCCCTGGTGCGGAGGAAATGCCCGACTGCTGAACGATTTACTCTGGCCGTCAGCGCTTGCTTAGCGCACTCTTTGCTACTCTCCGCGTCAAAGCCTGTAAAAGTCACCGTGGCGGACACTGGTGTTTTTCACCGAAATCCTTCGCTTTTCAGTAATGGCTTGAAATTCACAGGCCCACTAATTGCCTTTCAGCCAAAGTGCTGTCGCTGAGTTGGACGGTGAAAAGAGTTGAGCGGTGATTTCTATGACCCCGACGTGATTTGAACACGCAACCTTCTGATCTGGAGTCAGACGCGCTACCGTTGCGCCACGAGGTCCCACAGGTGCTGCACCGATAAACTTTCCCACTTCTCCCTGTATCTGCTATTGAAACCTCGAGCAATGCAGGCTTTCAGTGCAGGGGGAGCCATTCTCTGTTGCACCTGCAGACGTTTCGCTTGCTGTAACTTTGCCACGCCGTGCATGACTTACCAACGTACGTTAGGAAGAGCCAAGTTACAGCCACGTTCGTGCAGAGCTGGGTGCTCTCTCGAAGCCTGGATAGCTCAGTCGGTAGAGCATCAGACTTTTAATCTGAGGGTCCAGGGTTCAAGTCCCTGTTCAGGCGATTTCTTTACAGCCGGGCGACGCCATCTTTCGCCCTGGTGCGGAGGAAATGCCCGACTGCTGAACGATTTACTCTGGCCGTCAGCGCTTGCTTAGCGCACTCTTTGCTACTCTCCGCGTCAAAGCCTGTAAAAGTCACCGTGGCGGACACTGGTGTTTTTCACCGAAATCCTTCGCTTTTCAGTAATGGCTTGAAATTCACAGGCCCACTAATTGCCTTTCAGCCAAAGTGCTGTCGCTGAGTTGGACGGTGAAAAGAGTTGAGCGGTGATTTCTATGACCCCGACGTGATTTGAACACGCAACCTTCTGATCTGGAGTCAGACGCGCTACCGTTGCGCCACGAGGTCCCACAGGTGCTGCACCGATAAACTTTCCCACTTCTCCCTGTATCTGCTATTGAAACCTCGAGCAATGCAGGCTTTCAGTGCAGGGGGAGCCATTCTCTGTTGCACCTGCAGACGTTTCGCTTGCTGTAACTTTGCCACGCCGTGCATGACTTACCAACGTACGTTAGGAAGAGCCAAGTTACAGCCACGTTCGTGCAGAGCTGGGTGCTCTCTCGAAGCCTGGATAGCTCAGTCGGTAGAGCATCAGACTTTTAATCTGAGGGTCCAGGGTTCAAGTCCCTGTTCAGGCGATTTCTTTACAGCCGGGCGACGCCATCTTTCGCCCTGGTGCGGAGGAAATGCCCGACTGCTGAACGATTTACTCTGGCCGTCAGCGCTTGCTTAGCGCACTCTTTGCTACTCTCCGCGTCAAAGCCTGTAAAAGTCACCGTGGCGGACACTGGTGTTTTTCACCGAAATCCTTCGCTTTTCAGTAATGGCTTGAAATTCACAGGCCCACTAATTGCCTTTCAGCCAAAGTGCTGTCGCTGAGTTGGACGGTGAAAAGAGTTGAGCGGTGATTTCTATGACCCCGACGTGATTTGAACACGCAACCTTCTGATCTGGAGTCAGACGCGCTACCGTTGCGCCACGAGGTCCCACAGGTGCTGCACCGATAAACTTTCCCACTTCTCCCTGTATCTGCTATTGAAACCTCGAGCAATGCAGGCTTTCAGTGCAGGGGGAGCCATTCTCTGTTGCACCTGCAGACGTTTCGCTTGCTGTAACTTTGCCACGCCGTGCATGACTTACCAACGTACGTTAGGAAGAGCCAAGTTACAGCCACGTTCGTGCAGAGCTGGGTGCTCTCTCGAAGCCTGGATAGCTCAGTCGGTAGAGCATCAGACTTTTAATCTGAGGGTCCAGGGTTCAAGTCCCTGTTCAGGCGATTTCTTTACAGCCGGGCGACGCCATCTTTCGCCCTGGTGCGGAGGAAATGCCCGACTGCTGAACGATTTACTCTGGCCGTCAGCGCTTGCTTAGCGCACTCTTTGCTACTCTCCGCGTCAAAGCCTGTAAAAGTCACCGTGGCGGACACTGGTGTTTTTCACCGAAATCCTTCGCTTTTCAGTAATGGCTTGAAATTCACAGGCCCACTAATTGCCTTTCAGCCAAAGTGCTGTCGCTGAGTTGGACGGTGAAAAGAGTTGAGCGGTGATTTCTATGACCCCGACGTGATTTGAACACGCAACCTTCTGATCTGGAGTCAGACGCGCTACCGTTGCGCCACGAGGTCCCACAGGTGCTGCACCGATAAACTTTCCCACTTCTCCCTGTATCTGCTATTGAAACCTCGAGCAATGCAGGCTTTCAGTGCAGGGGGAGCCATTCTCTGTTGCACCTGCAGACGTTTCGCTTGCTGTAACTTTGCCACGCCGTGCATGACTTACCAACGTACGTTAGGAAGAGCCAAGTTACAGCCACGTTCGTGCAGAGCTGGGTGCTCTCTCGAAGCCTGGATAGCTCAGTCGGTAGAGCATCAGACTTTTAATCTGAGGGTCCAGGGTTCAAGTCCCTGTTCAGGCGATTTCTTTACAGCCGGGCGACGCCATCTTTCGCCCTGGTGCGGAGGAAATGCCCGACTGCTGAACGATTTACTCTGGCCGTCAGCGCTTGCTTAGCGCACTCTTTGCTACTCTCCGCGTCAAAGCCTGTAAAAGTCACCGTGGCGGACACTGGTGTTTTTCACCGAAATCCTTCGCTTTTCAGTAATGGCTTGAAATTCACAGGCCCACTAATTGCCTTTCAGCCAAAGTGCTGTCGCTGAGTTGGACGGTGAAAAGAGTTGAGCGGTGATTTCTATGACCCCGACGTGATTTGAACACGCAACCTTCTGATCTGGAGTCAGACGCGCTACCGTTGCGCCACGAGGTCCCACAGGTGCTGCACCGATAAACTTTCCCACTTCTCCCTGTATCTGCTATTGAAACCTCGAGCAATGCAGGCTTTCAGTGCAGGGGGAGCCATTCTCTGTTGCACCTGCAGACGTTTCGCTTGCTGTAACTTTGCCACGCCGTGCATGACTTACCAACGTACGTTAGGAAGAGCCAAGTTACAGCCACGTTCGTGCAGAGCTGGGTGCTCTCTCGAAGCCTGGATAGCTCAGTCGGTAGAGCATCAGACTTTTAATCTGAGGGTCCAGGGTTCAAGTCCCTGTTCAGGCGATTTCTTTACAGCCGGGCGACGCCATCTTTCGCCCTGGTGCGGAGGAAATGCCCGACTGCTGAACGATTTACTCTGGCCGTCAGCGCTTGCTTAGCGCACTCTTTGCTACTCTCCGCGTCAAAGCCTGTAAAAGTCACCGTGGCGGACACTGGTGTTTTTCACCGAAATCCTTCGCTTTTCAGTAATGGCTTGAAATTCACAGGCCCACTAATTGCCTTTCAGCCAAAGTGCTGTCGCTGAGTTGGACGGTGAAAAGAGTTGAGCGGTGATTTCTATGACCCCGACGTGATTTGAACACGCAACCTTCTGATCTGGAGTCAGACGCGCTACCGTTGCGCCACGAGGTCCCACAGGTGCTGCACCGATAAACTTTCCCACTTCTCCCTGTATCTGCTATTGAAACCTCGAGCAATGCAGGCTTTCAGTGCAGGGGGAGCCATTCTCTGTTGCACCTGCAGACGTTTCGCTTGCTGTAACTTTGCCACGCCGTGCATGACTTACCAACGTACGTTAGGAAGAGCCAAGTTACAGCCACGTTCGTGCAGAGCTGGGTGCTCTCTCGAAGCCTGGATAGCTCAGTCGGTAGAGCATCAGACTTTTAATCTGAGGGTCCAGGGTTCAAGTCCCTGTTCAGGCGATTTCTTTACAGCCGGGCGACGCCATCTTTCGCCCTGGTGCGGAGGAAATGCCCGACTGCTGAACGATTTACTCTGGCCGTCAGCGCTTGCTTAGCGCACTCTTTGCTACTCTCCGCGTCAAAGCCTGTAAAAGTCACCGTGGCGGACACTGGTGTTTTTCACCGAAATCCTTCGCTTTTCAGTAATGGCTTGAAATTCACAGGCCCACTAATTGCCTTTCAGCCAAAGTGCTGTCGCTGAGTTGGACGGTGAAAAGAGTTGAGCGGTGATTTCTATGACCCCGACGTGATTTGAACACGCAACCTTCTGATCTGGAGTCAGACGCGCTACCGTTGCGCCACGAGGTCCCACAGGTGCTGCACCGATAAACTTTCCCACTTCTCCCTGTATCTGCTATTGAAACCTCGAGCAATGCAGGCTTTCAGTGCAGGGGGAGCCATTCTCTGTTGCACCTGCAGACGTTTCGCTTGCTGTAACTTTGCCACGCCGTGCATGACTTACCAACGTACGTTAGGAAGAGCCAAGTTACAGCCACGTTCGTGCAGAGCTGGGTGCTCTCTCGAAGCCTGGATAGCTCAGTCGGTAGAGCATCAGACTTTTAATCTGAGGGTCCAGGGTTCAAGTCCCTGTTCAGGCGATTTCTTTACAGCCGGGCGACGCCATCTTTCGCCCTGGTGCGGAGGAAATGCCCGACTGCTGAACGATTTACTCTGGCCGTCAGCGCTTGCTTAGCGCACTCTTTGCTACTCTCCGCGTCAAAGCCTGTAAAAGTCACCGTGGCGGACACTGGTGTTTTTCACCGAAATCCTTCGCTTTTCAGTAATGGCTTGAAATTCACAGGCCCACTAATTGCCTTTCAGCCAAAGTGCTGTCGCTGAGTTGGACGGTGAAAAGAGTTGAGCGGTGATTTCTATGACCCCGACGTGATTTGAACACGCAACCTTCTGATCTGGAGTCAGACGCGCTACCGTTGCGCCACGAGGTCCCACAGGTGCTGCACCGATAAACTTTCCCACTTCTCCCTGTATCTGCTATTGAAACCTCGAGCAATGCAGGCTTTCAGTGCAGGGGGAGCCATTCTCTGTTGCACCTGCAGACGTTTCGCTTGCTGTAACTTTGCCACGCCGTGCATGACTTACCAACGTACGTTAGGAAGAGCCAAGTTACAGCCACGTTCGTGCAGAGCTGGGTGCTCTCTCGAAGCCTGGATAGCTCAGTCGGTAGAGCATCAGACTTTTAATCTGAGGGTCCAGGGTTCAAGTCCCTGTTCAGGCGATTTCTTTACAGCCGGGCGACGCCATCTTTCGCCCTGGTGCGGAGGAAATGCCCGACTGCTGAACGATTTACTCTGGCCGTCAGCGCTTGCTTAGCGCACTCTTTGCTACTCTCCGCGTCAAAGCCTGTAAAAGTCACCGTGGCGGACACTGGTGTTTTTCACCGAAATCCTTCGCTTTTCAGTAATGGCTTGAAATTCACAGGCCCACTAATTGCCTTTCAGCCAAAGTGCTGTCGCTGAGTTGGACGGTGAAAAGAGTTGAGCGGTGATTTCTATGACCCCGACGTGATTTGAACACGCAACCTTCTGATCTGGAGTCAGACGCGCTACCGTTGCGCCACGAGGTCCCACAGGTGATGCACCGATAAACTTTCCCACTTCTCCCTGTATCTGCTATTGAAACCTCGAGCAATGCAGGCTTTCAGTGCAGGGGGAGCCATTCTCTGTTGCACCTGCAGACGTTTCGCTTGCTGTAACTTTGCCACGCCGTGCATGACTTACCAACGTACGTTAGGAAGAGCCAAGTTACAGCAACGTTCGTGCAGAGCTGGGTGCTCTCTCGAAGCCTGGATAGCTCAGTCGGTAGAGCATCAGACTTTTAATCTGAGGGTCCAGGGTTCAAGTCCCTGTTCAGGCGATTTCTTTACAGCCGGGCGACGCCATCTTTCGCCCTGGTGCGGAGGAAATGCCCGACTGCTGAACGATTTACTCTGGCCGTCAGCGCTTGCTTAGCGCACTCTTTGCTACTCTCCGCGTCAAAGCCTGTAAAAGTCACCGTGGCGGACACTGGTGTTTTTCACCGAAATCCTTCGCTTTTCAGTAATGGCTTGAAATTCACAGGCCCACTAATTGCCTTTCAGCCAAAGTGCTGTCGCTGAGTTGGACGGTGAAAAGAGTTGAGCGGTGATTTCTATGACCCCGACGTGATTTGAACACGCAACCTTCTGATCTGGAGTCAGACGCGCTACCGTTGCGCCACGAGGTCCCACAGGTGCTGCACCGATAAACTTTCCCACTTCTCCCTGTATCTGCTATTGAAACCTCGAGCAATGCAGGCTTTCAGTGCAGGGGGAGCCATTCTCTGTTGCACCTGCAGACGTTTCGCTTGCTGTAACTTTGCCACGCCGTGCATGACTTACCAACGTACGTTAGGAAGAGCCAAGTTACAGCCACGTTCGTGCAGAGCTGGGTGCTCTCTCGAAGCCTGGATAGCTCAGTCGGTAGAGCATCAGACTTTTAATCTGAGGGTCCAGGGTTCAAGTCCCTGTTCAGGCGATTTCTTTACAGCCGGGCGACGCCATCTTTCGCCCTGGTGCGGAGGAAATGCCCGACTGCTGAACGATTTACTCTGGCCGTCAGCGCTTGCTTAGCGCACTCTTTGCTACTCTCCGCGTCAAAGCCTGTAAAAGTCACCGTGGCGGACACTGGTGTTTTTCACCGAAATCCTTCGCTTTTCAGTAATGGCTTGAAATTCACAGGCCCACTAATTGCCTTTCAGCCAAAGTGCTGTCGCTGAGTTGGACGGTGAAAAGAGTTGAGCGGTGATTTCTATGACCCCGACGTGATTTGAACACGCAACCTTCTGATCTGGAGTCAGACGCGCTACCGTTGCGCCACGAGGTCCCACAGGTGCTGCACCGATAAACTTTCCCACTTCTCCCTGTATCTGCTATTGAAACCTCGAGCAATGCAGGCTTTCAGTGCAGGGGGAGCCATTCTCTGTTGCACCTGCAGACGTTTCGCTTGCTGTAACTTTGCCACGCCGTGCATGACTTACCAACGTACGTTAGGAAGAGCCAAGTTACAGCCACGTTCGTGCAGAGCTGGGTGCTCTCTCGAAGCCTGGATAGCTCAGTCGGTAGAGCATCAGACTTTTAATCTGAGGGTCCAGGGTTCAAGTCCCTGTTCAGGCGATTTCTTTACAGCCGGGCGACGCCATCTTTCGCCCTGGTGCGGAGGAAATGCCCGACTGCTGAACGATTTACTCTGGCCGTCAGCGCTTGCTTAGCGCACTCTTTGCTACTCTCCGCGTCAAAGCCTGTAAAAGTCACCGTGGCGGACACTGGTGTTTTTCACCGAAATCCTTCGCTTTTCAGTAATGGCTTGAAATTCACAGGCCCACTAATTGCCTTTCAGCCAAAGTGCTGTCGCTGAGTTGGACGGTGAAAAGAGTTGAGCGGTGATTTCTATGACCCCGACGTGATTTGAACACGCAACCTTCTGATCTGGAGTCAGACGCGCTACCGTTGCGCCACGAGGTCCCACAGGTGCTGCACCGATAAACTTTCCCACTTCTCCCTGTATCTGCTATTGAAACCTCGAGCAATGCAGGCTTTCAGTGCAGGGGGAGCCATTCTCTGTTGCACCTGCAGACGTTTCGCTTGCTGTAACTTTGCCACGCCGTGCATGACTTACCAACGTACGTTAGGAAGAGCCAAGTTACAGCCACGTTCGTGCAGAGCTGGGTGCTCTCTCGAAGCCTGGATAGCTCAGTCGGTAGAGCATCAGACTTTTAATCTGAGGGTCCAGGGTTCAAGTCCCTGTTCAGGCGATTTCTTTACAGCCGGGCGACGCCATCTTTCGCCCTGGTGCGGAGGAAATGCCCGACTGCTGAACGATTTACTCTGGCCGTCAGCGCTTGCTTAGCGCACTCTTTGCTACTCTCCGCGTCAAAGCCTGTAAAAGTCACCGTGGCGGACACTGGTGTTTTTCACCGAAATCCTTCGCTTTTCAGTAATGGCTTGAAATTCACAGGCCCACTAATTGCCTTTCAGCCAAAGTGCTGTCGCTGAGTTGGACGGTGAAAAGAGTTGAGCGGTGATTTCTATGACCCCGACGTGATTTGAACACGCAACCTTCTGATCTGGAGTCAGACGCGCTACCGTTGCGCCACGAGGTCCCACAGGTGCTGCACCGATAAACTTTCCCACTTCTCCCTGTATCTGCTATTGAAACCTCGAGCAATGCAGGCTTTCAGTGCAGGGGGAGCCATTCTCTGTTGCACCTGCAGACGTTTCGCTTGCTGTAACTTTGCCACGCCGTGCATGACTTACCAACGTACGTTAGGAAGAGCCAAGTTACAGCCACGTTCGTGCAGAGCTGGGTGCTCTCTCGAAGCCTGGATAGCTCAGTCGGTAGAGCATCAGACTTTTAATCTGAGGGTCCAGGGTTCAAGTCCCTGTTCAGGCGATTTCTTTACAGCCGGGCGACGCCATCTTTCGCCCTGGTGCGGAGGAAATGCCCGACTGCTGAACGATTTACTCTGGCCGTCAGCGCTTGCTTAGCGCACTCTTTGCTACTCTCCGCGTCAAAGCCTGTAAAAGTCACCGTGGCGGACACTGGTGTTTTTCACCGAAATCCTTCGCTTTTCAGTAATGGCTTGAAATTCACAGGCCCACTAATTGCCTTTCAGCCAAAGTGCTGTCGCTGAGTTGGACGGTGAAAAGAGTTGAGCGGTGATTTCTATGACCCCGACGTGATTTGAACACGCAACCTTCTGATCTGGAGTCAGACGCGCTACCGTTGCGCCACGAGGTCCCACAGGTGCTGCACCGATAAACTTTCCCACTTCTCCCTGTATCTGCTATTGAAACCTCGAGCAATGCAGGCTTTCAGTGCAGGGGGAGCCATTCTCTGTTGCACCTGCAGACGTTTCGCTTGCTGTAACTTTGCCACGCCGTGCATGACTTACCAACGTACGTTAGGAAGAGCCAAGTTACAGCCACGTTCGTGCAGAGCTGGGTGCTCTCTCGAAGCCTGGATAGCTCAGTCGGTAGAGCATCAGACTTTTAATCTGAGGGTCCAGGGTTCAAGTCCCTGTTCAGGCGATTTCTTTACAGCCGGGCGACGCCATCTTTCGCCCTGGTGCGGAGGAAATGCCCGACTGCTGAACGATTTACTCTGGCCGTCAGCGCTTGCTTAGCGCACTCTTTGCTACTCTCCGCGTCAAAGCCTGTAAAAGTCACCGTGGCGGACACTGGTGTTTTTCACCGAAATCCTTCGCTTTTCAGTAATGGCTTGAAATTCACAGGCCCACTAATTGCCTTTCAGCCAAAGTGCTGTCGCTGAGTTGGACGGTGAAAAGAGTTGAGCGGTGATTTCTATGACCCCGACGTGATTTGAACACGCAACCTTCTGATCTGGAGTCAGACGCGCTACCGTTGCGCCACGAGGTCCCACAGGTGCTGCACCGATAAACTTTCCCACTTCTCCCTGTATCTGCTATTGAAACCTCGAGCAATGCAGGCTTTCAGTGCAGGGGGAGCCATTCTCTGTTGCACCTGCAGACGTTTCGCTTGCTGTAACTTTGCCACGCCGTGCATGACTTACCAACGTACGTTAGGAAGAGCCAAGTTACAGCCACGTTCGTGCAGAGCTGGGTGCTCTCTCGAAGCCTGGATAGCTCAGTCGGTAGAGCATCAGACTTTTAATCTGAGGGTCCAGGGTTCAAGTCCCTGTTCAGGCGATTTCTTTACAGCCGGGCGACGCCATCTTTCGCCCTGGTGCGGAGGAAATGCCCGACTGCTGAACGATTTACTCTGGCCGTCAGCGCTTGCTTAGCGCACTCTTTGCTACTCTCCGCGTCAAAGCCTGTAAAAGTCACCGTGGCGGACACTGGTGTTTTTCACCGAAATCCTTCGCTTTTCAGTAATGGCTTGAAATTCACAGGCCCACTAATTGCCTTTCAGCCAAAGTGCTGTCGCTGAGTTGGACGGTGAAAAGAGTTGAGCGGTGATTTCTATGACCCCGACGTGATTTGAACACGCAACCTTCTGATCTGGAGTCAGACGCGCTACCGTTGCGCCACGAGGTCCCACAGGTGCTGCACCGATAAACTTTCCCACTTCTCCCTGTATCTGCTATTGAAACCTCGAGCAATGCAGGCTTTCAGTGCAGGGGGAGCCATTCTCTGTTGCACCTGCAGACGTTTCGCTTGCTGTAACTTTGCCACGCCGTGCATGACTTACCAACGTACGTTAGGAAGAGCCAAGTTACAGCCACGTTCGTGCAGAGCTGGGTGCTCTCTCGAAGCCTGGATAGCTCAGTCGGTAGAGCATCAGACTTTTAATCTGAGGGTCCAGGGTTCAAGTCCCTGTTCAGGCGATTTCTTTACAGCCGGGCGACGCCATCTTTCGCCCTGGTGCGGAGGAAATGCCCGACTGCTGAACGATTTACTCTGGCCGTCAGCGCTTGCTTAGCGCACTCTTTGCTACTCTCCGCGTCAAAGCCTGTAAAAGTCACCGTGGCGGACACTGGTGTTTTTCACCGAAATCCTTCGCTTTTCAGTAATGGCTTGAAATTCACAGGCCCACTAATTGCCTTTCAGCCAAAGTGCTGTCGCTGAGTTGGACGGTGAAAAGAGTTGAGCGGTGATTTCTATGACCCCGACGTGATTTGAACACGCAACCTTCTGATCTGGAGTCAGACGCGCTACCGTTGCGCCACGAGGTCCCACAGGTGCTGCACCGATAAACTTTCCCACTTCTCCCTGTATCTGCTATTGAAACCTCGAGCAATGCAGGCTTTCAGTGCAGGGGGAGCCATTCTCTGTTGCACCTGCAGACGTTTCGCTTGCTGTAACTTTGCCACGCCGTGCATGACTTACCAACGTACGTTAGGAAGAGCCAAGTTACAGCCACGTTCGTGCAGAGCTGGGTGCTCTCTCGAAGCCTGGATAGCTCAGTCGGTAGAGCATCAGACTTTTAATCTGAGGGTCCAGGGTTCAAGTCCCTGTTCAGGCGATTTCTTTACAGCCGGGCGACGCCATCTTTCGCCCTGGTGCGGAGGAAATGCCCGACTGCTGAACGATTTACTCTGGCCGTCAGCGCTTGCTTAGCGCACTCTTTGCTACTCTCCGCGTCAAAGCCTGTAAAAGTCACCGTGGCGGACACTGGTGTTTTTCACCGAAATCCTTCGCTTTTCAGTAATGGCTTGAAATTCACAGGCCCACTAATTGCCTTTCAGCCAAAGTGCTGTCGCTGAGTTGGACGGTGAAAAGAGTTGAGCGGTGATTTCTATGACCCCGACGTGATTTGAACACGCAACCTTCTGATCTGGAGTCAGACGCGCTACCGTTGCGCCACGAGGTCCCACAGGTGCTGCACCGATAAACTTTCCCACTTCTCCCTGTATCTGCTATTGAAACCTCGAGCAATGCAGGCTTTCAGTGCAGGGGGAGCCATTCTCTGTTGCACCTGCAGACGTTTCGCTTGCTGTAACTTTGCCACGCCGTGCATGACTTACCAACGTACGTTAGGAAGAGCCAAGTTACAGCCACGTTCGTGCAGAGCTGGGTGCTCTCTCGAAGCCTGGATAGCTCAGTCGGTAGAGCATCAGACTTTTAATCTGAGGGTCCAGGGTTCAAGTCCCTGTTCAGGCGATTTCTTTACAGCCGGGCGACGCCATCTTTCGCCCTGGTGCGGAGGAAATGCCCGACTGCTGAACGATTTACTCTGGCCGTCAGCGCTTGCTTAGCGCACTCTTTGCTACTCTCCGCGTCAAAGCCTGTAAAAGTCACCGTGGCGGACACTGGTGTTTTTCACCGAAATCCTTCGCTTTTCAGTAATGGCTTGAAATTCACAGGCCCACTAATTGCCTTTCAGCCAAAGTGCTGTCGCTGAGTTGGACGGTGAAAAGAGTTGAGCGGTGATTTCTATGACCCCGACGTGATTTGAACACGCAACCTTCTGATCTGGAGTCAGACGCGCTACCGTTGCGCCACGAGGTCCCACAGGTGCTCCACAGATAAACTTTCCCACTTCTCCCTGTATCTGCTATTGAAACCTCGAGCAATGCAGGCTTTCAGTGCAGGGGGAGCCATTCTCTGTTGCACCTGCAGACGTTTCGCTTGCTGTAACTTTGCCACGCCGTGCATGACTTACCAACGTACGTTAGGAAGAGCCAAGTTACAGCCACGTTCGTGCAGAGCTGGGTGCTCTCTCGAAGCCTGGATAGCTCAGTCGGTAGAGCATCAGACTTTTAATCTGAGGGTCCAGGGTTCAAGTCCCTGTTCAGGCGATTTCTTTACAGCCGGGCGACGCCATCTTTCGCCCTGGTGCGGAGGAAATGCCCGACTGCTGAACGATTTACTCTGGCCGTCAGCGCTTGCTTAGCGCACTCTTTGCTACTCTCCGCGTCAAAGCCTGTAAAAGTCACCGTGGCGGACACTGGTGTTTTTCACCGAAATCCTTCGCTTTTCAGTAATGGCTTGAAATTCACAGGCCCACTAATTGCCTTTCAGCCAAAGTGCTGTCGCTGAGTTGGACGGTGAAAAGAGTTGAGCGGTGATTTCTATGACCCCGACGTGATTTGAACACGCAACCTTCTGATCTGGAGTCAGACGCGCTACCGTTGCGCCACGAGGTCCCACAGGTGCTCCACAGATAAACTTTCCCACTTCTCCCTGTATCTGCTATTGAAACCTCGAGCAATGCAGGCTTTCAGTGCAGGGGGAGCCATTCTCTGTTGCACCTGCAGACGTTTCGCTTGCTGTAACTTTGCCACGCCGTGCATGACTTACCAACGTACGTTAGGAAGAGCCAAGTTACAGCCACGTTCGTGCAGAGCTGGGTGCTCTCTCGAAGCCTGGATAGCTCAGTCGGTAGAGCATCAGACTTTTAATCTGAGGGTCCAGGGTTCAAGTCCCTGTTCAGGCGATTTCTTTACAGCCGGGCGACGCCATCTTTCGCCCTGGTGCGGAGGAAATGCCCGACTGCTGAACGATTTACTCTGGCCGTCAGCGCTTGCTTAGCGCACTCTTTGCTACTCTCCGCGTCAAAGCCTGTAAAAGTCACCGTGGCGGACACTGGTGTTTTTCACCGAAATCCTTCGCTTTTCAGTAATGGCTTGAAATTCACAGGCCCACTAATTGCCTTTCAGCCAAAGTGCTGTCGCTGAGTTGGACGGTGAAAAGAGTTGAGCGGTGATTTCTATGACCCCGACGTGATTTGAACACGCAACCTTCTGATCTGGAGTCAGACGCGCTACCGTTGCGCCACGAGGTCCCACAGGTGCTGCACCGATAAACTTTCCCACTTCTCCCTGTATCTGCTATTGAAACCTCGAGCAATGCAGGCTTTCAGTGCAGGGGGAGCCATTCTCTGTTGCACCTGCAGACGTTTCGCTTGCTGTAACTTTGCCACGCCGTGCATGACTTACCAACGTACGTTAGGAAGAGCCAAGTTACAGCCACGTTCGTGCAGAGCTGGGTGCTCTCTCGAAGCCTGGATAGCTCAGTCGGTAGAGCATCAGACTTTTAATCTGAGGGTCCAGGGTTCAAGTCCCTGTTCAGGCGATTTCTTTACAGCCGGGCGACGCCATCTTTCGCCCTGGTGCGGAGGAAATGCCCGACTGCTGAACGATTTACTCTGGCCGTCAGCGCTTGCTTAGCGCACTCTTTGCTACTCTCCGCGTCAAAGCCTGTAAAAGTCACCGTGGCGGACACTGGTGTTTTTCACCGAAATCCTTCGCTTTTCAGTAATGGCTTGAAATTCACAGGCCCACTAATTGCCTTTCAGCCAAAGTGCTGTCGCTGAGTTGGACGGTGAAAAGAGTTGAGCGGTGATTTCTATGACCCCGACGTGATTTGAACACGCAACCTTCTGATCTGGAGTCAGACGCGCTACCGTTGCGCCACGAGGTCCCACAGGTGCTCCACAGATAAACTTTCCCACTTCTCCCTGTATCTGCTATTGAAACCTCGAGCAATGCAGGCTTTCAGTGCAGGGGGAGCCATTCTCTGTTGCACCTGCAGACGTTTCGCTTGCTGTAACTTTGCCACGCCGTGCATGACTTACCAACGTACGTTAGGAAGAGCCAAGTTACAGCCACGTTCGTGCAGAGCTGGGTGCTCTCTCGAAGCCTGGATAGCTCAGTCGGTAGAGCATCAGACTTTTAATCTGAGGGTCCAGGGTTCAAGTCCCTGTTCAGGCGATTTCTTTACAGCCGGGCGACGCCATCTTTCGCCCTGGTGCGGAGGAAATGCCCGACTGCTGAACGATTTACTCTGGCCGTCAGCGCTTGCTTAGCGCACTCTTTGCTACTCTCCGCGTCAAAGCCTGTAAAAGTCACCGTGGCGGACACTGGTGTTTTTCACCGAAATCCTTCGCTTTTCAGTAATGGCTTGAAATTCACAGGCCCACTAATTGCCTTTCAGCCAAAGTGCTGTCGCTGAGTTGGACGGTGAAAAGAGTTGAGCGGTGATTTCTATGACCCCGACGTGATTTGAACACGCAACCTTCTGATCTGGAGTCAGACGCGCTACCGTTGCGCCACGAGGTCCCACAGGTGCTGCACCGATAAACTTTCCCACTTCTCCCTGTATCTGCTATTGAAACCTCGAGCAATGCAGGCTTTCAGTGCAGGGGGAGCCATTCTCTGTTGCACCTGCAGACGTTTCGCTTGCTGTAACTTTGCCACGCCGTGCATGACTTACCAACGTACGTTAGGAAGAGCCAAGTTACAGCCACGTTCGTGCAGAGCTGGGTGCTCTCTCGAAGCCTGGATAGCTCAGTCGGTAGAGCATCAGACTTTTAATCTGAGGGTCCAGGGTTCAAGTCCCTGTTCAGGCGATTTCTTTACAGCCGGGCGACGCCATCTTTCGCCCTGGTGCGGAGGAAATGCCCGACTGCTGAACGATTTACTCTGGCCGTCAGCGCTTGCTTAGCGCACTCTTTGCTACTCTCCGCGTCAAAGCCTGTAAAAGTCACCGTGGCGGACACTGGTGTTTTTCACCGAAATCCTTCGCTTTTCAGTAATGGCTTGAAATTCACAGGCCCACTAATTGCCTTTCAGCCAAAGTGCTGTCGCTGAGTTGGACGGTGAAAAGAGTTGAGCGGTGATTTCTATGACCCCGACGTGATTTGAACACGCAACCTTCTGATCTGGAGTCAGACGCGCTACCGTTGCGCCACGAGGTCCCACAGGTGCTGCACCGATAAACTTTCCCACTTCTCCCTGTATCTGCTATTGAAACCTCGAGCAATGCAGGCTTTCAGTGCAGGGGGAGCCATTCTCTGTTGCACCTGCAGACGTTTCGCTTGCTGTAACTTTGCCACGCCGTGCATGACTTACCAACGTACGTTAGGAAGAGCCAAGTTACAGCCACGTTCGTGCAGAGCTGGGTGCTCTCTCGAAGCCTGGATAGCTCAGTCGGTAGAGCATCAGACTTTTAATCTGAGGGTCCAGGGTTCAAGTCCCTGTTCAGGCGATTTCTTTACAGCCGGGCGACGCCATCTTTCGCCCTGGTGCGGAGGAAATGCCCGACTGCTGAACGATTTACTCTGGCCGTCAGCGCTTGCTTAGCGCACTCTTTGCTACTCTCCGCGTCAAAGCCTGTAAAAGTCACCGTGGCGGACACTGGTGTTTTTCACCGAAATCCTTCGCTTTTCAGTAATGGCTTGAAATTCACAGGCCCACTAATTGCCTTTCAGCCAAAGTGCTGTCGCTGAGTTGGACGGTGAAAAGAGTTGAGCGGTGATTTCTATGACCCCGACGTGATTTGAACACGCAACCTTCTGATCTGGAGTCAGACGCGCTACCGTTGCGCCACGAGGTCCCACAGGTGCTGCACCGATAAACTTTCCCACTTCTCCCTGTATCTGCTATTGAAACCTCGAGCAATGCAGGCTTTCAGTGCAGGGGGAGCCATTCTCTGTTGCACCTGCAGACGTTTCGCTTGCTGTAACTTTGCCACGCCGTGCATGACTTACCAACGTACGTTAGGAAGAGCCAAGTTACAGCCACGTTCGTGCAGAGCTGGGTGCTCTCTCGAAGCCTGGATAGCTCAGTCGGTAGAGCATCAGACTTTTAATCTGAGGGTCCAGGGTTCAAGTCCCTGTTCAGGCGATTTCTTTACAGCCGGGCGACGCCATCTTTCGCCCTGGTGCGGAGGAAATGCCCGACTGCTGAACGATTTACTCTGGCCGTCAGCGCTTGCTTAGCGCACTCTTTGCTACTCTCCGCGTCAAAGCCTGTAAAAGTCACCGTGGCGGACACTGGTGTTTTTCACCGAAATCCTTCGCTTTTCAGTAATGGCTTGAAATTCACAGGCCCACTAATTGCCTTTCAGCCAAAGTGCTGTCGCTGAGTTGGACGGTGA
This sequence comes from Sardina pilchardus, assembly GCF_963854185.1. Lineage (NCBI taxonomy): Eukaryota > Metazoa > Chordata > Actinopteri > Clupeiformes > Clupeidae > Sardina > Sardina pilchardus. The sequence continues at coordinate 359,499 of NC_084998.1, read as the reverse complement.
AAAGAGTTGAGCGGTGATTTCTATGACCCCGACGTGATTTGAACACGCAACCTTCTGATCTGGAGTCAGACGCGCTACCGTTGCGCCACGAGGTCCCACAGGTGCTGCACCGATAAACTTTCCCACTTCTCCCTGTATCTGCTATTGAAACCTCGAGCAATGCAGGCTTTCAGTGCAGGGGGAGCCATTCTCTGTTGCACCTGCAGACGTTTCGCTTGCTGTAACTTTGCCACGCCGTGCATGACTTACCAACGTACGTTAGGAAGAGCCAAGTTACAGCCACGTTCGTGCAGAGCTGGGTGCTCTCTCGAAGCCTGGATAGCTCAGTCGGTAGAGCATCAGACTTTTAATCTGAGGGTCCAGGGTTCAAGTCCCTGTTCAGGCGATTTCTTTACAGCCGGGCGACGCCATCTTTCGCCCTGGTGCGGAGGAAATGCCCGACTGCTGAACGATTTACTCTGGCCGTCAGCGCTTGCTTAGCGCACTCTTTGCTACTCTCCGCGTCAAAGCCTGTAAAAGTCACCGTGGCGGACACTGGTGTTTTTCACCGAAATCCTTCGCTTTTCAGTAATGGCTTGAAATTCACAGGCCCACTAATTGCCTTTCAGCCAAAGTGCTGTCGCTGAGTTGGACGGTGAAAAGAGTTGAGCGGTGATTTCTATGACCCCGACGTGATTTGAACACGCAACCTTCTGATCTGGAGTCAGACGCGCTACCGTTGCGCCACGAGGTCCCACAGGTGCTGCACCGATAAACTTTCCCACTTCTCCCTGTATCTGCTATTGAAACCTCGAGCAATGCAGGCTTTCAGTGCAGGGGGAGCCATTCTCTGTTGCACCTGCAGACGTTTCGCTTGCTGTAACTTTGCCACGCCGTGCATGACTTACCAACGTACGTTAGGAAGAGCCAAGTTACAGCCACGTTCGTGCAGAGCTGGGTGCTCTCTCGAAGCCTGGATAGCTCAGTCGGTAGAGCATCAGACTTTTAATCTGAGGGTCCAGGGTTCAAGTCCCTGTTCAGGCGATTTCTTTACAGCCGGGCGACGCCATCTTTCGCCCTGGTGCGGAGGAAATGCCCGACTGCTGAACGATTTACTCTGGCCGTCAGCGCTTGCTTAGCGCACTCTTTGCTACTCTCCGCGTCAAAGCCTGTAAAAGTCACCGTGGCGGACACTGGTGTTTTTCACCGAAATCCTTCGCTTTTCAGTAATGGCTTGAAATTCACAGGCCCACTAATTGCCTTTCAGCCAAAGTGCTGTCGCTGAGTTGGACGGTGAAAAGAGTTGAGCGGTGATTTCTATGACCCCGACGTGATTTGAACACGCAACCTTCTGATCTGGAGTCAGACGCGCTACCGTTGCGCCACGAGGTCCCACAGGTGCTGCACCGATAAACTTTCCCACTTCTCCCTGTATCTGCTATTGAAACCTCGAGCAATGCAGGCTTTCAGTGCAGGGGGAGCCATTCTCTGTTGCACCTGCAGACGTTTCGCTTGCTGTAACTTTGCCACGCCGTGCATGACTTACCAACGTACGTTAGGAAGAGCCAAGTTACAGCCACGTTCGTGCAGAGCTGGGTGCTCTCTCGAAGCCTGGATAGCTCAGTCGGTAGAGCATCAGACTTTTAATCTGAGGGTCCAGGGTTCAAGTCCCTGTTCAGGCGATTTCTTTACAGCCGGGCGACGCCATCTTTCGCCCTGGTGCGGAGGAAATGCCCGACTGCTGAACGATTTACTCTGGCCGTCAGCGCTTGCTTAGCGCACTCTTTGCTACTCTCCGCGTCAAAGCCTGTAAAAGTCACCGTGGCGGACACTGGTGTTTTTCACCGAAATCCTTCGCTTTTCAGTAATGGCTTGAAATTCACAGGCCCACTAATTGCCTTTCAGCCAAAGTGCTGTCGCTGAGTTGGACGGTGAAAAGAGTTGAGCGGTGATTTCTATGACCCCGACGTGATTTGAACACGCAACCTTCTGATCTGGAGTCAGACGCGCTACCGTTGCGCCACGAGGTCCCACAGGTGCTGCACCGATAAACTTTCCCACTTCTCCCTGTATCTGCTATTGAAACCTCGAGCAATGCAGGCTTTCAGTGCAGGGGGAGCCATTCTCTGTTGCACCTGCAGACGTTTCGCTTGCTGTAACTTTGCCACGCCGTGCATGACTTACCAACGTACGTTAGGAAGAGCCAAGTTACAGCCACGTTCGTGCAGAGCTGGGTGCTCTCTCGAAGCCTGGATAGCTCAGTCGGTAGAGCATCAGACTTTTAATCTGAGGGTCCAGGGTTCAAGTCCCTGTTCAGGCGATTTCTTTACAGCCGGGCGACGCCATCTTTCGCCCTGGTGCGGAGGAAATGCCCGACTGCTGAACGATTTACTCTGGCCGTCAGCGCTTGCTTAGCGCACTCTTTGCTACTCTCCGCGTCAAAGCCTGTAAAAGTCACCGTGGCGGACACTGGTGTTTTTCACCGAAATCCTTCGCTTTTCAGTAATGGCTTGAAATTCACAGGCCCACTAATTGCCTTTCAGCCAAAGTGCTGTCGCTGAGTTGGACGGTGAAAAGAGTTGAGCGGTGATTTCTATGACCCCGACGTGATTTGAACACGCAACCTTCTGATCTGGAGTCAGACGCGCTACCGTTGCGCCACGAGGTCCCACAGGTGCTCCACAGATAAACTTTCCCACTTCTCCCTGTATCTGCTATTGAAACCTCGAGCAATGCAGGCTTTCAGTGCAGGGGGAGCCATTCTCTGTTGCACCTGCAGACGTTTCGCTTGCTGTAACTTTGCCACGCCGTGCATGACTTACCAACGTACGTTAGGAAGAGCCAAGTTACAGCCACGTTCGTGCAGAGCTGGGTGCTCTCTCGAAGCCTGGATAGCTCAGTCGGTAGAGCATCAGACTTTTAATCTGAGGGTCCAGGGTTCAAGTCCCTGTTCAGGCGATTTCTTTACAGCCGGGCGACGCCATCTTTCGCCCTGGTGCGGAGGAAATGCCCGACTGCTGAACGATTTACTCTGGCCGTCAGCGCTTGCTTAGCGCACTCTTTGCTACTCTCCGCGTCAAAGCCTGTAAAAGTCACCGTGGCGGACACTGGTGTTTTTCACCGAAATCCTTCGCTTTTCAGTAATGGCTTGAAATTCACAGGCCCACTAATTGCCTCTCAGCCAAAGTGCTGTCGCTGAGTTGGACGGTGAAAAGAGTTGAGCGGTGATTTCTATGACCCCGACGTGATTTGAACACGCAACCTTCTGATCTGGAGTCAGACGCGCTACCGTTGCGCCAGGAGGTCCCACAGGTGCTGCACAGATAAACTTTCCCACTTCTCCCTGCATCTACTGTTGAAACCTCGAGCAATGCAGGCTTTCAGTGCAGGGAGAGCCATTCTCTGTTGCACCCGCAGACATTTCGCTTGCTGTAACTTTGCCACGCCGTGCTTGACTTACCAACGTACGTTAGGAAGAGCAAAGTTACAGCCACGTTCGTGCAGAGCTGGGTGCTTTCTCGAAGCCTGGATAGCTCAGTCAGGTAAAAAATGGTGAAGGTGACAGAATATCAGTCGAGAGACTCGTTTTAGGTGTCTGAGCTTTTGGGAAATGTTTGACATGACTTCACAACTTTGCCATAACATACTAAAAGCAATAGTATATCCCATTTTTCTCTTTTGCGATATTTTGTGTCCACACGTACGTTAGTCACTTTGCCTATCGCAATAAAAAACGCTTCTGGATGCTTTTGGAATAAAAACGCTGGCAGATTTTTTTTCAAGATGAGAAAACAGTCTGCACAACTTCTTTCATCAGAAAAAGACGCTTAGTTTGAATGTACCCTTAGATGGGTTGACCGAATCCACCACATATCTTCTACTGGGGACCGGGCCATTTATTGCCACAGTGATATATTTATTTTGTGTGCACCCTTCACCAGTATCATGTCCCGGATGGGAAATGGCACTACGCTTTGGCGGACCTGTCTAATTTGAGAGAGCTGTAAGGAAGAATAAAGATCAATTGCTAAACATCATGCTGATGGTGGGCTAACTGACCAAACTTGCCTTTATGACGAATATCAACAGAATACCCCATAGACATTTTAGTTTTGCAGTGTGTGATATCAGCATCTGTTGAAACCAAACATTTAACTCAAAACACAACCACTGTCTCCCAGCTTGCAATTGTTAATTCTATTATCAAGTTCCTGGTTTCATTTGCCTGTACGTTTTAGATAAATTAATGCAATATAAATGACATTGATTTATGCTATCTTGTCATTTTAGCACTAGAGTCTTTATTCACGTTACTGTCATGAACTTACTGAGGTCACCCGGCCCTCCAAAGTCATGAAGGCAGCTCCAGTTGGGTACATTTTGAATTTCGACAGGCAAGGAGGGGGGAAACAGCAGGGACCGGGCCTTTGCTTCAATATCAATCGTCTGTCAGCGCGCATCTTACAGCTTGAGACCAGGTGGCCCCTACTGCTTCCCCGAATGTGTAGGACTTAGCCACGGGCCTTTGGTTGCATCCCACACATTGCAGCTGCTGCTGAGTTTTAGCATAAGGCATCATGCGAAGGTTGTTGGCTGCCTTCTTTTTGAAAACATAGACAGTGTTGATTAAAAATAATTTCCACAGCATAACCTAGGATCAAATCAATTATAAAACTACACGAAGACCACAATGAGGATCATGGGATATTAACAGTCTAGGGCTGAATGGGGAGAATGTGGTTTACAATGCAAGACCACTAAAGCAGGCCTAGGCTACAGGTAAACATAGGCTTGATAATATTTCCCAATAGCAAGACAAACAGTAGATATGTAGCCTAGTCAATTTCAGATTCAATATTAATTTATTGTCAAGTCTGGCCACGTTATAGGCCAGGCTAGGCCTAGGCTACATAGTGTGTGTTTCCGCTCCCTCTCAATGTTGCATCGCTTGAGTAGGGTAGGCCAGGCTAACAAAACTATGTTAGTGAACTTCATCTGATCAGATGCTTCATAGGCTACAGCCAGCTATAGTTCGCGAATAATTCAATATTATACTCTTTTGAATACATGTAACTTGCCACATCAAATGATATAGTTCATTCAAACAGCAAGCATTGACAAAATTGTAGGTAATCTATAGTAGCCAGCGGCACATTATTCTAACAATATCTAATGAAGTAGCCTATAGGCTATGGCTTTAGTTGTATTTCATATAAATCATACATCCCGTAAATGGCCTATGACATTTTTATTTGTCATTAAATTGTCAATGACTTTCCAGGCTATTAGTTTAAGCCTAATTAAGAATTACCGAGCCGCCTTGGATACCGCTCAGAATATGCAGAGTCGATAAAAACAGGTCTATTTTAATAATTCAGAAATAACCCTTTTACTAGACGACTTATACATTAGGCATTTTAAACTGTCTAGGTAGACTACTTTAAAAACATACGACCTGTATCACAACTTAATAAACAGAGGGTTACACATAGCCTACCTTCTGGACTTCCTTCTCTGCAGTTTCTTCAGAATGGTTATCTCTCAAGGAATAATGAATTACAAAAACTATTTAGTAGCCTAGTTGTGTTTGCATTGGTTGTTGTCCTTGATGGGGTTCAGTTATTGGTCAGTTTCCAAAAAAAAAAAAAATCTTTCACAGGTGTCTTTCTCAATTGTTTTGCCCAGGTGTTTGTAGTGAATGGGAAAAAAACCCATTACTGCTGCCTTTAAATGTACTTAAAAAGTAACCTAGCCTATTTTAAAATCATAGTCCTGTCACCTATGTAGTAGACCTAGCCTGAGAATTAACATGATAAATGAAGAAAACATTAAAATGTAGACGTAATTAGGGCTAGCCAACTCCTGTAGCCCAGTTCTACAGAATGTCTATTTTTGTTTACCACTAGGGGTCAGCTTAAGACTGATTTTGGCTCTGAAATTACTCAAATTGCTGAAGAGTTTATTTTCTCAACTTTTTGGTACACAAGAATACTTCAAATAAATGTTTTACTAATGTTATGGATTTGATATTGAGTTTTGACTCTAGAAAGATCGTATAGCCTACAGTCAATCATGTGTTATAATTGATAATGATAGCATTTGAATTTAACACAATTAAATTAAACTAGAAAATGTAATTCCATGGAAGGAATTACCATTGCATGTAAATGCAAAAAGGTTGCTGACTGTGTAAAACATCAGGCCTATAGTTAAAAAGACAACTAGGCTACACAGAAGAATAGATAAATAACAATAACCCAATTACAATTCCACTGAAATTACTTGGAAAGTCACGTTTAAAAAGTGATTTATGAAAATGTATCAAAATTGTGGATATAGGCTATTTTGGAAAATAACTCTTTAAAAGACTGAAATGAAGTTGCCTACTTAAAACGAGTTGCAAGAGCTGACACTTTAGTAGCCTACAGTGACGACTGGTAGGATAGCTTACATAGCCTTCATATACACTAATGCAGGTTAAAAGTAGGCCATAGGCTATAGATTTAGACACCATTGGAACACGGAATACAATCTCAAACAACGCCAATCAATTAACGATGATGCAGCAACAGTAGGATATTTTATTTAGGCTACACATATTAGCCTACAGGATGAGCTAGTATGTTCTTCGAAGTGTTTCCAGGTGTGTGATTGTCCTATTAGGAAGGTACAATACGCTGTTAACAAAGGTTTTTAATTTGTGAATGATGCCGAAAGCTTTAAATGATTGCCTGGCTGGCAAGTCCTATAGCTGAAACGACTAGCTTGCTAACAAACAAACGTGAAAATGATAGCAATGCAGTTTGTACTAGAAACGACTGTAAGAAGGCTTGAACCTAAATGGTGCAACTAGTTGCTTGTAACTTGCTAGTAACTTGCTTGTCGTTAGCTAAATACAGTGTTTACGTTGACGTTAGGTTAGATTGTCTTTAGGTGTTGATAACGTTACCGAGAGCAAACCGGTTACTGTAACGATATAAACAAATCAAGTAAGGAGTAGCAGGAGACAAGACGATAACGTCCTGGTTTAGCCTACAGCAGTGGCATGGTAGAATGTTTTCATAGCTGTTACAGCCTGGTGCAGCGGTGGCATTTGGATCAAAGATCCTTGATTACTGACAGCTGAGCACTGACGTAACAATTAATCTTTACCGCCAAAGGGTCTCAACGTTAACTCTAAGGGAATTTTAAAATATTTTATCGTAAATATCTCTACAAGTATAAAGTTCACAAATGTGAAAATACATTGGACAAATCTCCGTTACAAGACCTTTGTAGAAGTCTTTGAATGACGTCAAACGGTTAAGTGGTTTTAGCGTTATAAAACATGGATTTTGGTCGGAAGAAGAATAACTATATTAAGAAGAATAGGGATAACAGTACATTGCATTTACATGCAATGTAATTAAATGATTTATTTCTACCTCATGTATATTGTAAGGAATCACAACAGATGTTGGTATGTTTTTGCTGACTCTGAAGTTGATACATCAGCCAGTGCTATAACACATGGTTCAATTTTAATTTATCCAGTTATTTTGTGGTAAGTTTCACCAGAGGCATAGAAGGGTGTTAAATGTTCCCTGCTGAAAAAACCAGCAAGAAACCAGCTTAGGCTGGTAGCTGGTTTTAGCTGGTTTTAGCTGGTCTTTGCCCAAAACACAGTTCTTATTGCTGGTCTTTGCTGGTGTAGCTGGTTAGGCCACCAGCTAGACATGCTGGCGTGACCATCTGAGGAAGCTGGTCGTGCTGGTGTGACCAGCCTGTCGTTTGGGATACAGCTGGTTTAAGATGGTCATGCTGGTGACCAGCCTGTCCAGCTTGACAAAGATGGTCAAGCTGGTTTTCTAGAATGACCAACATAAGCTGGCGTGGCCAGTAAAAACCAGCAATGTAGACCAGCAACACCAACTAAAATGATCAGCTTAAGGTGGTACGACAATCAAAACCAGCTGAATTACCATCATAAGCTGGGTAAACCAGCTGAAGGTGTGTTTTCGCGAGAGTTTTGCTGGTCTAGCTGGTTAACCATCAAAGGGTGGTCAAACAAGCTGGTTAACAAGCTGGTCAACCAGCAAACCACCTTTAGCTGGTCAGGCTGGTTTTTTCAGCAGGGTTGTCTTACCATAGGAAAATGTGAAGTGTGCACCAGTAAACTCATAGAGAGAGTAGAGAACTGTAATCCGATTATTTTTAAAAAGATTGTAGATGAGGTTGAATAATTCATATTTTAAAAGGTATAGGATAATGTATTCAGTTTTAACTGACCAGGTAAATGGAAGATGTTATAGACAAAGCAGTACAATTGCACTCCTGAAGGTTGAAGTATACTCACCTTTTAATTTATTCATTTTTCTCTTCTTCTTAACCCTACTACTATCACTCTTTTTTGAAGGACAACTGTTTTTGATCTTACTAGTTTAAATAGGCCAGCATAAGCAGAGTGCATTTTTGTATGAATGCAGCATCAGGTCTTTTGCATGCCCGATCAGGTAGACAAACAGGCAGTTATTAAGCAGATATGGTAGTTGTAGCTGTAGACACATAGTTAGTTACTTTAGTTAAACTTTTAGCATATATTTCATTTATGAACCAATAATATGTTATGAATGAAAGCATATAGAGCATATAAAAAGTTATTGCAATGATATTGTTTTGTGTATGTATAATGTTACATTTTGTCTTATTTTAATAATAATATGTGTCTTCATTTAACCCTCTAAGCGCCACCATCGAGTTAACTCGACAAGATGCGGTACTAGATAAAACGGCCAAGTTGGTCAAATAGGGTGTCAAATTTCGTTCAAACTCCCTGCCACTAGTTGGCAGACATGTCAAACTACGTCCCTGACTCACAATTACGTCATGCTTCTATACAAAATTTTCGAGAAAGGGCACTTTAAATCAGTGGGAAATATCAGCTGAGCTAGGTCGCGTGTGAGCCATTGTATTAGAGCGGTAGTATGAACGTAAACGAGTATTAGCATTAGATAATCGTCTAAACACATCAAAAAAGTTTACCAGGAATGAAGTGTTGGGTCTTCTGTTCACTGACAGTGATTCTGAAGGGAAATATCTGCCTTCAGAAGATGACGGGGATTTGTTTATTCACACACGTCTCTGCCTAGCAGGCAATGCTGCAGCTGCACAACGAGAGATAAGTATGTAACAATTCAACCTTTTATCTTAGGCCGTGTTAAGCCTACCCTACATTGCCAGACTTTGCAAAGATTTGGAAAAGATTGAAAGATTGAAAAACTACAGTCTCAGACCCTCTCACATCTAAAGACAATTCATTGAGGTTTTAGTCACAGTCTAGTCACAGGCCAGTCTCAGATTAGGATTTTGCAAAGACTGTGGGTCACTATTTACAAGACTGCTGCTAGATTCCTTCAAATTATTTCCATCGTGCAATAGGCTACACGTCATCATTCACAGGAAATCACATGATAGCCTATTCATATCAAAGTAATTTTTTCGCGTTTCTGCAGCATTGTTTGATGTGTGACATCACTAACAGATATAGAGCTGTTCTGTCACGTAGAACAACCGACTAATAAATTATAAGAAATGAAATAACAAATAATCATAAAGGCTACAGCTGTCGCCTATTTTGCCCCTTCCTGTTTCATGTTCGCGCAAGGTTACTATTGGTTTTTAATGTTCACGTCACTATTTGCATGAGCCACGACTGAAAAGACTTCCGATAATATCAAACATGTTTGATATTGTCGTAACGGCAAAACTAGAAAAAGACTGCCTCCGACGGACTTAAAACCGCTAAGATTGGCACCTTACACTAAACGATTTAGATGACGGGAGCGCGCTGCGATTTCAGTACAACTCCCAAGATTTCCGCCCGATTTTGGAAATTTAGTCGCCGACTGTTAAAACAGACCAAAATCGTGCAATGTAAGCCAGCCTTTACTTAACGCGAAGGGGGTTCTTTTGAATGACAAATTAATGACTGGCAATAAACAGATAATTCCAAAATAATTAAAGTAAAACGAAAAGTTAAATCTGAGTGCTGCTAGAATACTTTCAATAGACAATGAAACGATATTTCGTTGAAGGAAGAAAGCCACGCATCAAACAATAAATCAGATTGCGCACAGCGGCGCTATATATTCACACACAATTCCAAAGTCCCCAAACAAACCCAAGCGTGTAATTCCCTCTTTCTCTCAGTCCGGCACACAAACCTAAGAGTCCAAACTAACGAAAAATGTCCTGTCCTTATCCGAGACCGCGACAGGTGGGCAGTGTGGGGTGGGTTTTTATGTTATGCCTTGCAATGAGAAGTACCATGAAACACTACAAGAAGTGTCACCTGGATGAATAGGGATTCATTATATTTACAATAAAAAGCCTGCTACAGAAATTTGCATTCCCATCATCTTTCCATTTATTATTTATTACACTATTGATTTTTAATGACACTAATGACATTTACTATTTCCCTGACCATTTAGTATGGCACAATGTGTGTTCTTTTTGTGTGTACAAAAAGTGGCAGATCTAAAGGCCATAGTCAGACAAAATACAGGTGTAGGCAGTGTGTGGTGGGCCTTTGTGTTGTGCCCTGCAATTAGAGGTACCACACCATGAAACACTACAAGAAGTGTCACCTGTATGAACAGGGGTTCATTATCTCTATGGCAAAAGGCCTGCTACATAAATTCGCAGCATCATCATCATTCCCATCATCTTGCTATTAGTAGCCTATGATGATTTACTATTTCCCTGACCATTCAGTATGGTATAATGTTTGTTCTTTTTGTGTTTTCATGTCCTGGTGATGTGTATGTCTGTCAGCAAAAATATTAATAATAATAATAATATTAATATTTTTATAATAATATAAAAAAAATCATAAAAATTCTAAAATCCAGATGGCCGCCACCATATGACGTCATAATGTGCTAATTAGTTGGATACATGTAATCCCTACATAAACTTTGGGTCATCCTTAATATTTCTCTAGTTTACAGAAAGTCTCTATCTCTTATCACTTTTAAGTTAAAGTCTTTTGAAATTAATATGTCAAAATTGAATGTTTTTGGAAAAAAACTCTGGCGCCTAAAGGGTTAAAAACAAAAATCAGAATTACACATTTTAATGTTTCCTACATCTGGCCATGTCAGTGCCTTAAAGGGATAGTTCGGATTTTAACCCTTTAGGCGCCAGAGTTTTTTTCCAAAAACATTCAATTTTGAAAACTTTCTTACTCGAATTTGGGCTTGAATCGAAGCTCTGGATGTCTGCCAACTAGTGGTGGAGAGTACAAAGGCGATTTGTCACCCTACTCGGATCTACCGTCTGTTTTAATCAGTGATGTTGCTTGTCGCCATACTGTACTCGTTATTATCTATAGCAATATAATTTATACAGTTGCAGAAGTGCTTGAGCGTCAAGACCGTTTGATGCAAGTTTAACAATATCATGCTCGTAATTTTGTAACGACGAAGACGTGCAGCAAAACAGCTGAGAAGAGCTCTCATGTCCAACATGCTAACAGCAGGCCTACGGAAGACGGATGCAAAATCAAATTATTGTTGCCAAAAAAGCGTTAGCCCATTGCTGTTTACAGCTGTTGTGCATCACGGAGCTATCCTACATTTCCCATAATGCGCAAAAACTACGGGAGCTCGTCAAATCCAAAAAAGGTAGATTTCTGCAACTGGGTCGGATCGAGGTCGGGCTGCTTTCACACCATAAACGAACCGCACCAGGGTTCGATAGGAACCGCTCCGAGACCACCTCCTCAGCTGGGTCTCGGTCCGCTTGTTTGGTCCGCAACAGAATTCGAGTGATTGTATTCACACCAGTCAAAAAGGTCCGAACCAAGCAAGAAACGAACTTGAGTTTGTTTTAATCGAACTACACAAGGCAGGTGTGAATATGCCTTATATATCTGTGAGGCACAGTTCATGATATCTCTTCACGTTATGTCGAGGCTATTAGCCTTCAAAGTTGGCCAAAATGGCGTTTTTTCCTAAAAATGCCAGTTTTATTGCCTTTTTCCAAGGACAAGATGAAATGCAAATCCAACATTTCTTTTTTTCTGCAATAGTGTGGCACTTCGTAGACCATGTGAATGTGGTAGATCCGACCTGTCCATTCTAATATCCCCTCAGCACATGTCTGAAGTTAGAAGAAATGAAAAATAGTCTTGGCTGAAGGAGGTGTTGGTTTGATTTGTATGAACCTCTTAGAAGGACAATATGGGGTGTAAACCCATTTAGTCTTTTTGAGGGATCAGAATGCCATCCTGTAAATAGGATACAAATGTTGTATCCCATTTCTACTCTTTAGTGATCCCTTAAAATATGTCCAAAAGTTGTCAAAAATGAAAAAGGCAACTAAATTGAGGGGCTTAATGGCCAAGTGGATCAAGTCACACAAGGTTAAAAATGTAATATAAGACAGATGAGATACTGAGGGAGAACACTGTGAAATGTTTAACCTTGTTACGATGGCCTTTGATCCCACTGTGTCCCTAATATCCTGTGATAACCGGAAGTTAGTTTAAAACAGGAAATAAACTTTAAAAAGGCTATATCTAGAGAACGGAAGGTCATAGAAATAAACATTCACTTCTTGCTTGATCCTCATGGTCGAATTATGTCTGATGGAGCAAATCAGATTGAGTCTACGACCTTCCGTTCCATAGTTGTTCGCAAAAAAACGATTTCCCATTGAAACGAATGGGAAAAAAACAAAAAACTGAAAGTGTTGAGGCCAAAATCATGGTTTGAGATATTGCGTAGGAGTATGTTTCAGATAATTTGGAGTTGATCGGTACCCACTTTGTGTGACATAAAAAAATCCCCCCTTAGGGTTTAAGTTATGGATGGATATGGATGACCAAAAAGTGTAGGATTTTCACTGGTCCTAGGGTTATGTTTATCTAAGTGGATCTCGGGTTAACTGTCCAGGGATACCATTAGAACAAATCACAATGCATGCTGCATCCAACGGTAACTCCAACAGCAACCAGGAGACAATATGCTTCATGCAGAAGAATTCAATTCAATTCAATTCAAAGAACTTTATTTTTCCGTTAGGAACTTCACATGTGGAGAAGCAGCACATACCATCACACACACACACACACACACACACACACACACACACACACACACACACACTCTCTAAAAGATAATAATAAATACAATATATAAAATACATAAATACATAAAAGAAGACTAAGAGTGACTGTTCAACAGTCTAATGGAAGCAGGCACAAAGCTAGCCAGGGCTCTGTTTGTTCTGAGTGGGAGGGATCTGAGTCTGTGTCCTGAGGGCAGGGGGCAGTACTGACTATGGAGAAAGTGAGTGGTGTCTTTGGATATGCATGTTGCTTTTTCCACAGTTCGTCTTTTGTATATGCTGGAGAGTGATTCCTGTTGTTGGCCAATTATTTTACCACTTAGCTTTATGATTCTGTTGAGTGGGTTCAGGTGAATACTGGACAGTGCCCCAAACCAGGATGTGATGTTGAAGGTGATTATGGACTCAATGAAACATCTGTAGAAAGCTGTCAGAACTGATGAGTGGACCTGAAGTCTACGGAGTTTTCTGAGGAAGAATAGACGTTGCTGGCATTTGGAGAAATTTGTTTAATGAGAATGAACCTCAGTTAGGGACACAGTGGGTTCAAAGGCTATCATAGCAGGGATTATACATTTCACAGTGTTCTCCCTCAGTATCTCTTCTGTCTTATATTTCATTTTTAGCCTTGTGTGACTTGATCCACTTGGCCATTCGCCTTTTTTTCCCATTTATGACAACTTTCGGACATATTTTAAGGGATCACTAAAGAGTAAAAATGGGATATAACATTTTTATCCTGTTTACAGGATGGCATTCTGATCCCTCAAAAAGATAAAAATGGGTTTACATCCCATATTGTCCTTCTAAGAGGTTCATACAAATCAAACCAACACCTCCTTCAGCCAAGACATTTTTTCATTTTTTCTGGCTTCAGACATTTGCTGTGGGGATATTAAAATGGACAGGTCGGATCTACCACATTCACATGATCTACAAAGTGCCACAATATTGCAGAAAAAAAGAAATGTTGGATTTGCATTTCATCTTGTCCTTGGAAAAAGGCAATAAAACTGGCATTTTTAGGAAAAAACGCCATTTTGGCCAACTTTGAAGGCTCATAGCCTCGAAATAAGAAAAAAAGTCATCTAAATTTTTTGTCAACATGTTCTCTTACTCATGGACTATATATATGTAGAGTTTTAAAAATGTGAGTGCTAGGTATTCATGACCATAAGAGAACAAAAACAGGTTTGTTTTTTCATTGCTTTCAAAAAATATATGGGTTTGTTTCGATGAATAAGTCTCCAATGGTGGGAAGGACTGTAATTCCTTTGTGATTTTGGACAACAACACAGGGTACTGCCCCAGTGTTCAAATTTTTAGAAAATAATATGGTAGCCTTAAGAGAGGAGAGGGGTTTAAAACAAAGTGGTGCTCGTTAAATACTGGAATTTTCAGCCTTTTTTTAGGACACGTCTAACCACATTTGAAGAGCCATATCTCAGAAACTAAACACGATACCCAGCTAAAATTTTGGTTTTCTTACATTTGGACCAAAAATCAGGAAAAACTGAGGACCATGGTGTCGGACCTGTTCCAACTGATATGGAATTGCCCTAATGTATTCAAATATGCGAATTATCTCATTAACTATGCGTGATACAAAAATGTCCCAAGCAGAAATGGATTCTACGCGGAAAAGTACTATAGAATCAATTGAGAAAAGTTTGGTAGTGACCTTTATTAGATCGTTCTGGGTTTTTCCCTGTCTAAGGCTGGCTTTACACGACAACGCTCCCGGGTGAAACCGACAAAATATTTTATCAGATGTGCCTTTCGTTTAGACGGCGACAGCGTTTTTGGGGCTGAAAAACGCAAAAAAATGAACCCACCCTCCAGAGTGGAAATCTTAAAAACGCTCCACCGTCGCGTTCCCGTCTAAAGGGTTGACAACGCAAAAGTGTGCTCTGAGCTGCTTTTGCGGATTGTGTTCAGATCGTTGTCGTGTAAAGCTAGCCTAATATTGTGAAGCCATGCAGCGTTAAAGTCACCCCCTATTAAAAACTGATAGTCTGGGAGAGCTGTTAATGTAGAAGCCAATGAGTTATAAAAAAGCTGGTCAAAGCAATTTGGAGCATAGACACATATAAGTGCAATTTTGATACCATTGTAACTTCTCAGGTCAGTCTTACCCTTCAGAGTTTCCCACCAGGCAGATAGGCCAATGCCTTAGTCCTTCAGGGAAACGACGAACTTTTCGGCTTCGCTCACCTCCTGGAAAGTGTGAATGTCTTTCCCCTTCGCAAGCTTGATTGTGGCCAGATAGAGAAGAAAAGCCTTGAATCCATAGGAGTGGGCCTCATACATGATCTTGTAGCACTGCTTCCGATGCTTAGTTGTAGCTTCGCTGTAGTCTGCTGTGAACGTCAACAGGTCGCCATCCACCTCAGGAGGGTTTTTTCTTGCCTCGCCGAGCAGGCGGTCTCTCATCAGCGGGCGAGGACGAGACTTTGCGGGACCAGGTGTGGGAGGTTGCCCAAGGCGGTGGCACCTCATCAGCTCAGGTGGAGAAAGTTTGAGGGCAGGGAACCATTCCGTAATCTTCTCCATCAGGTAGGCTCGAGCGTTCGCCCCTTCTGCGCCTTCTTTGAGATTGAATACAAGCAGGTTATCCCGGCGTGCCCTGTCCTCCATCTCAGTTAGTTTGGCTTCGTAGGTTTGCAGGTTCTTCAGACACAAAGCGGTCGATTTTTCCACATTGGCAGTGCGCTCCTTGAGGTTCACTGAATCAGTGCGAATGCTCCTAATCTCCTCCGTATGCTGCAAAAGAGTTGCGTGCATGTTGTCAATTCTTTTCTCAAGTCTATTGAATCGAGCTTCTGATTTCTCGTCGGCTTCGTTGAAGTATTTCGCCATGGTCACCTCCATAACTTTCGCCAGGGCCGCATTCTGCTCACCGAGCTCTTTCTGAAGTTCATTCATCACGCTTCTCTGGGCAGCAATGGTTTGTCTTGTTTTTCACATTTACTTCTAGCTGTATTTTATATAGTTTAGAGTTTATGCATAGAAAGTGAGAAACTGACCATATGGACGGTAAATTATCTCAGTTTGTGGAAGGTGGACACCACGGTATACTACACTGCCGCCATGACACTGGAAACAGTTAATAAACGGTTCCTGGTTAAAATCAGTTGCAAAATCAAAATGATCCAGAAGTTAATAAACGGTTCCTGGTTAAAGTCAGTTGCAAAATCAAAATGATCCAGAAGTTTCAGTTTCCTGTGATATTTAAAAAGGTCCCTCCACAGAGTTTCCCGATCAACCCTAAGAGGCGTGGGAATAAAAAAAAGACCTCTCTCCAGCAAACGTACCTCTGCCTCCAAAAGCTCAAAGGTAAGTGACAAGTTTAAAATATTAGAGTGGGGCTGCAAACGAACGCTAGGTCCCCCTCGTATCAGTTTAACTGACGCATCCAACTCATGTATGTGTTTAGCTGTATGGGTGTTCCAATGTATTGGGTCTCCTGAACGGACCTGGAACTGCCCATCTTCGATTCCCACTAATGTCCTGAAATTTGCCTCCAGACAAAGGTTAGTAGCCCTCAGCAGGGATTGAACTTCAGGTGCAAGGACTTGTGAAAACTGCATCAGGGGGATCGATATCTTTGCATTTGGAAAAACCACTCTTGCACAAGAAACCAACTCCTGGAACTGATGTTTAATTGTTGCAACTTTGTGATTTCTTGTACAATTGTTAATTCCAACTGACAAGATCACCTTTTGAACCGATGTCCATGGGGTCAGTTTCTTAAGAACTGCTTTCAGATGAAGGATAGCTGCCCCGGGGAAACTATCTATCTGTGCCAAAGGATGTTGAAATTCTGGTATCCTGGATAGATTAGAATCCCCTACCACCAAGATGGGTTTCTGGACAACTAAACTCCACTGCGTCATTTTGTAATGTGTGTTATGAAAAGATTTTGGTGAGTCATTATTTTTTGTTTCAACATTTTTCTTGTGGTGTACCATTTTGATTAGTTTTAGGATTAATTTACTTATTGCTCTCAATTCTGAGGGTTATTCTCTCTGTTCTGGTCATTTTTTGTCATTGTTGTTGTTTTTACAGGTACAGTCTGCATTCCCGTTTTGGGAAGCCCCATCGTCTTCGTGTCTCCATCGTTTACGGTTAGAACGGTTCGCGTTCCCGTTTCGGGAAGCCCCATCATTCTCCTCCTGTCTCATTCGGTTGTGGTTAAAACAGTTCGCATTCCCGTTTCGGGAAGCCTCATCATTTTCCGGTCTAAATCGATAATCATTGGAACGGTCCGCATTCCCGTTTCGGGAAGCCCCATCATTCCAACGTCTAAATCGGTAATTGTTGGAGCGGTCCACACTCTGGTTTCCAGAGGCCACATCACTCCAACGTCTGTGTCTACGGTAAGTGTTGTCATAATTTGTTGAATCTTGTCATTGTCTACGGTAAGTGTTGTCATAATTTGTTGAATCTTGTCATTGTCTACGGTAAGTGTTGTCATAATTTGTTGAATCTTGTCATTGTCTACGGTAAGTGTTGTCATAATTTGTTAAATCTTGTCGTTCAGGAGGGACCATACGTCCTCTCCTATAGTGCACTTTTGTCCATTCATTATTCAATGTAATTTTGTTCAAGCCTTATCCACGACGTTTCGATATTTGTTTATTTTTTTGAAGTGGTGCGCTTGAACTGAGTATTGGATTTTTTAAAGTAGCTGATTGAGGTAGGCTCTGTTGATGTTCACTCTACGGTGTCTCGATCTAGGGTTAGGGTTAGGAAGTTAGGGTTAAAAATTTAGTTTGATGTTTAAAAGGTTAATTAAAAGGTGCACTGGCCTGCTGTTATTGCCACCCTTATCCCATTAAAACCAAGGAATTAAAGGTTGAACGTTTATCTAAAAGTAATGTTAGGGTTAGGAAGTTAGGGTTTAAAATGTAGTTTATTGTTTAAAAAGTTAATTAAAAGGTGCACTGGCCTGCTGTTATTGCCACCCTTATCCCATTAAAACCAAGGAATTCAAAAGTGGAATTTAAAAGTGAAAGTTTATCTAAAGGAATGTAAAAGATGTTTAAGGTTAGGGTAAGGGTTAAGGTTAGGGTTAGGTATAATATGGGTTAGGTGTTAATTACCCAAAGTTTGGGGTTGGGGTTAAGGTTAGGGTAAGGGTTAGATAAACAGTAAAAAGTTGGTCCTCAGACATCCCCTGATGCTAGTAACACCGGATATAAGGTAAGTATATGTTTTTTGCTAAGGTTTTTAAAAAAAGGAGGGGTTCTCCTGTATGTATATTAAAATGTTTTTTTCTCTTTTATACAGGTGACCTTCCTAGATCTCACCCGCGTCTGCAATCCTGTATGTATCATATATGCAACACCCTTGCAGGAGAAACCTATTCAGGCCACCTGTATATTCCTGTGTGAATCCTCTCTTTTTTCTATAGCTTGTGGTTGAGACCATTGGGATGAATTGTGTTCAATTTCTTAATCCAATGTCTCTCCCTAGCTAGTCTCTGGCCTTCAGACCAATGCGACCCTGCCTCCAGACCCATGATAGATAAATTGTTACTACCATGCAGTCTG